>NW_008670015.1:0-3218 GCF_000695815.1 Acanthisitta chloris | reverse complement strand
CTATTTTTGTACTTACCATTTTCTGTTTGTCATGTTTAGGGCACCTTCATTTCCTCTGTCTCACAGAAGGAGAGATGATTACATTAAGTGTGGAATACTTCTGTCTTTAGTTTTGGTCAGCTAACCATAGAATTATTTTCCACTGTTCTTCACAAATTTTGTTGGGGTGGATCTGGTTGAGCGTTAATGTGGCAAGACCCACATTAACACAGAGCTGCTATTACAAGCTGGGGAAGGCCAAACTTGGATTAATAAAGTGACTTTATGTTGTCCTTGTGAGATGTATTAGCTACTTGCTGCATTATAGCATCTTTCCTTCCATATAAATCCCCAGGAAAAGATGTAGGAGTTAGAAGGGACTGGAAGATGTTTTCAATCCCATTTAATCACTGCAAGTAAAGGGAAAGTATTAGAAATACCCCTGAGGCTAATCCTGACAAATCACTCTCATTCTGAAAGGTAGAACTGATATGTGCAACCGTGTTACATTCAAGTTTCCACCCGTAGGAGAACCATAGCAAGCCTGAAGCTGCTAGCCTTACATGGAGACATTGTGAACTTGATCACCTAGATGCCCAGTTTAAAGCTCTTAAGGTATTCAGGTATTGCAGTGGTGAGGATTATGTAGATAATTTACTGGCTAGAAGGTTAAATCTGCTTCTCAAGATGGGAATACCAAATTAATGCTTGCTTCAAAAATGTCTAGCGCTTACCTTCCAGACACGCAGAGCTCTCCCCTACATCTACCTTTCAGTTCTCTTCGCGTCTGCTCCAACACAGAGCCTCTTTGGCTGCCAGTAGTGTTTTCTCCAGTGGGACTGAAGGTGAAGAGCTGATCTCCCATTTTGCTAAGCTAAAAGAACTGCACATATTTCCAGCTGGGATTTTTCACATACTGCAGAAGGCACCGTGCTGTAGAGAACAGCTGCTCCCCAGCTCTGTCCTTTCTCTCTGTAGGTCCTCTCTCTTCAAAATGGCCATCATTGCACCTGAGCAGTGTAGAAGTGTATGCCCACATAGGTTAGTTGGGTACAGCAGTATGTGAGGTGCATGTGTGGGTAAGGGGCAACCTTTCCCAGAGGCCCTCACAGGTGTAGTAGAGGTGCTGTGCCTGCCAATCCATTTTTGGGGCACTGGCTTGTTCTGCTCCACCCAGTGCCATAGCAGATGGGAGCATCTGCCCTTGCTGTTGTAGCCATTGGAACAGTGGCTAAAGATGAGATTGCATATTCCAAAGTCACATACGTTGCTTCAGAGGATAAATCAAGGTTATCTTTGATTTGAAAACAGAAACAAACCAAATGTTTTCATGCACTGAACTTTGGGAGACGCATTCTGGGTTGGAACCCTTTTAATCACAATGACTTGAGGGCTTCAAAACTGTATCATGTTTCACAGACAGGTGTTGTCTTTGGAATCTCTACAGGATTTCCAGATGGCTCTGCATCCAACACTGCTATTAAGGAATAAAGCTATTGTTCCACTTGCACCAGTTTATCAGGAGTAGTATTTGGCTTTTGCTGTAAACATGTGCATTTCATAAAGGAATTGTGAAGAATATTTCCTGGACTTGGCCTTAAACTAATGCTCAATTTTTTTAGCATTTTTTAATCCTTTGTCAGAGAAAAAGAGGTTAAGAGGGCTTAATGCCCTTCACCTTCAGCCCTCAAAATTCAGCCAGAAGAGATGCAGTTGTTGGGATGTGATTTTGATTTCCTCACTGGAAAATAGTGTGTGAAACAGTCCTTTGCAAGGACATATTTTCCAGTTGAGAAAGCCCTAAAGAGTTTACTCCTCACTCTTCTCTTCCCACCTTTCCATTTTGCTTAGGTAGATATCACAGCACCCTTTGCCTCCCCCTCTCCTTGTCTCTGCCTTCTCTGCACCCATATTTAAGACCTGCTTTGAATCTCATACTTCCCTTTGAAGTTCTTCCACATCCATCTGCTTGTGCATCCCTCATGACCTCTTTATTAGGGATAAAACAAGTTATAAATCCTACTACCTGTAAAGCACATGTGTGATCACCCAAGCATGAGCCAGGAGTTCTGCTTCCCTTGGTCCTTTTCTGCCCTAGTTGAATGGGCCCATATTTTGTCTCCTCCACTCAGGGTACCATTTTGTCATTCCCAATTTGTCAAGTAGAAAAAATAACCAAACATCTGCTTTTCATTTGTTTAAGTATGTAAATGGTATGACTATAAACCACTAGTAGTTGAGATGCTTGTGAACTTTTTATGTTGTTTTCCCTCAGTAGTCTAACTGCATGCTGGTTAAGGGCTCACAGGAGAGACGTGTTACAGTGGTATAAACTGGGGCTTGCTCTACTAACCTGGTGATCTACTGACACAAGCTCTTCCCATGGAACTTTTTCTCAAATTAAAAAAATAAATAAATCATAGAATAACTTCCCTAGTAAAGCTTTGGAAAACAAACCTGAATAATTCTGGTTTAGCTTTTGCTATGTCTTTGGTGTGTAATTTGCTACCTCTCTAGCCCTTGGTGCCTCTGTTACATCTCTGGGCTGTATATTGATGTTTGCCTAATGAAATGCTGCTCTGGAAGATTTATGGGTATACATTAATAGAATAATTAAAGGTCTTGGAAAGTCTCACATGAAATCTGTAGCAGGTCAGGGAGGAGGAAAAAGAGAGAGGGGAAGTGAGAGATGGGAGCTGATGTGCCTGCACCCATGGCCTGTTGGTTGACCTGACAGGTTGGGGTGATGATGGCATCATCTAGTCTAGTAATGATGGTAGGGTTGGACTTGATGATCTTTGAGGTCTCTTCTAACGAGGATGATTCTATGATTCTATGATGTGTGTGGGCACAGGAAGTTCATTCAGGGCTGGCAGTGCTGCTGGGCAGAGGTGCCTGGGGAGTGCTTTGTACCCAGGGGCTCTCAAGGCTTTCACCGCTGAGACAGCATCTTCTGACCTTTCCTAACGCAGCCTGCTTGTGACTGGGCTGCCTTGGGAAACACAGGGGGCTTGGGAGGGAGCGAGATGCGAGAGGAGGGGGGAGAAGGGGAGTAGAAACAGAGCCCACAACCCCAGCGTGGGGACCAAACCGCATCCGCCTCCGTCTCGTGCAGGGCAGGAGGACGGGAGAACCTCGCCCAGACCTGAAAGAGGGGAGAGCGGGGCAAACTTTGCGCGGCTGCTCCAGCATCCCTGGCTGGGCTGAGCGTCACCTGTGACGCATCCCTGGCCGCGCGG
>NW_008670014.1:21833-22186 GCF_000695815.1 Acanthisitta chloris | reverse complement strand
GAGAGACTCCAAGTCAGAAATATAATTAAATAGGAAAAGCAAAACAACAAAAACAACAGCTTGTGGAGACAATAGTATACACATCATTGGCTACCCCCACACACACTGCAACCCAGGACAATGTGGTTTGCATTGTTCCACCTCTCAAGCCTGTCAAGGTCCCTCTGGATGCCACATCCCTTCCCTCCAGCATGTCAACTGTCTCACACAGCTTGGTGACATCAGTGAACTTGCTGAGGGTGCACTCAATCCCACTGTCCATGTCACCGACAAAGACGTTGAACAGTATCAGCCCCAGCACTGACCCCTGAGGGACACCACTTCTCACTGGCCTCCATGAAGCTGGTGACCAC
>NW_008670014.1:0-21656 GCF_000695815.1 Acanthisitta chloris | reverse complement strand
CCTGAGAGACACCACTGCTCACTGGCCTCCATGAGGCTGCTGACCACAACTCTCTGGGTGCAACCATCCAGCCAGTTCTTTATCCACTGAGTGGTCCACCCATCAAATCCATCTCTCCAATTTATCTTTTGATATCTTTGACATCTAAAATGCTAATTAGAGGGCAAGGTTTGTACGTAGCTTCACTTTCTGTGTGAGTTGCCTTATTCATACTGGCAGCCCATGCACTACTTCTGTGTTAGACTGAGTTCAGGCAGGTGAAGGACAGGCTTGCATTACTCCTGCTTGAGAAGTTTTATTTATTTGTGCCGGGAATTATAGCAGCCTAAATAAGAAAAATTTAAATGGTACCTATATGTTTCAGTAGTGACTCTTTTGTTGTTGTTTTAACAATTGCTGCTGGTCCAAAACATTCCAAATCACAACATATTTGAGTATGCTGAACAGTATGGTAAATGAAAAGACAGTGATCTAGCAAATGTTATGTGCTAGTAATCTATGTCATGGGAAGAAGAAGATTGATGCTACCTACTTATACAATATATATTTGCAGAGCCTTCCTTTTGCTTAATGAAGTCCATATTACTTAATTACTGTTGAGACATGAAGGAGGTATAGACATATATCTTCTCTGAGAGTCAATTTTGCTAAAACAAAAGGAGCCAGAGAAACTTGACAGTAATAGGAAATTATTCACAAATTTCCAGTTTGGCACCTATTAAGTAGGCAAAAAATTCTATTCACTAGAAGAAAAGCAACAGCCAAGGGCTCAGAACATACCTCATAGTGACAGGTATTTAAAATTTGGCAAGCAAGGCAGGTTTGGCCTGAGCAGAGAGCCTAGAAATATAAGGAGAAACAGTTCCAATTTATTTACACTACATAAAAAGCTTTGATTTAACACTTCTCATTTTTAAAAGAGTGTTAGAAGCATGAAATCACGTGTGGTGGCTGCCTCACAATATCACTCTTCACTACCAGACCCACTCAAGATAGATCTCTTGTCAGTGGAAACCAAAATTGTACTTGTCTTTTTTATTGAAAGCATTCAACTCTCTGGATAAGAAAGTTTTGCTTCACAAACAGGGGCCAGTGGTAGAAAAGAAGTATGTTAAACCCACTTATTTTTATTGCTTCTTTATACTTTCATGAAAGACCTGAGTCATTAGGTGCTTTAAAGACAGTCTTGCTAGATAAGGCACAAGGTCTTGCAGAGATGCTAAGAAAATATTTCAGAAGAAAAATAAACTATTTTGATACTGCAAGAAACTGAAAGGGTTTTAAAATAGAAAATGTAGTGATCAGAAGAGCTGCATCTCTCCAGGCATTTATTCTGACCTTCCTACTGAATTTCCATACACTGACCAATATTTCTATCACTCTGATTTCCTGTAGGTAAGCAGAAAGCATTTCTTTAGTGCTTAGGTTATGTTCAATTAGTTTTCTAGTTTCACTCTTTTCAATATGTAGAACATTGTTAGTAATGCATCCTGTATTGGCTATTTTCGGACTATCTTTATTGGTATATGGGGAAATGCAATGATGTTGCAATTCTCTTTTCTATAGCAGGCACCCCCAGATTTACACTAAGCTAAATTCTTTTATGTTTTTACTGAAATCTCTCTCCCACCTGCAATAGGAACTTCATCAGGGAGAAAAAGAAGGAAAAAATGAATATGTAGTTAATTAAATTTAGAGTAGCAGATTGGAACACTTCTTTGGACAACTATTTGTGACTAAATTTCAAGCAATTTTTACACTGATTATTTCTGGAGGTAGCAGAAGCTGCATAATGACATCTTCATGATTAGCAAGTGAAGAGACTGCAAACCGTATTTACTGTTATTAGAAATTACCCAACATGCTGATCTGGGTTTCATTTCATTAAGTAATATTTTATCAAGCCACAGTAAGATTTTAATTAGAACTCATTGAGGCTACTGTTGCATTAGGAATACAAAAATGGAGATGTTAAACCATTCATCAAATAGTTTAGTTCAGCCTTCTATCTCACAAATAATGTTTTTGTATTAGGAAAAGCTATTTGGTTACTATCTTGATAGTGAAATTTAGGTCGTGATTTATTTTGACAGGCAGACTATCAATTCAAGAAACTGTCACATAGAATAAAACAAAAACCACCACAAACCCAAACTCTAACCCAAAGGTAATGTCCCCTATAGACAAGCTACTTTGTAATTTTTTTCCTATTTAATAATGCTAATGACTTAATGAAGCTATTAAGTTTATTAAAATCTTTCCAAATACAGGTAAAGCAAATTATTTCCCTGCAATTTTCATTCTTTCTTATCATAATGATCAGTTTGAGACAAGAAAATAAATGGTACCATGACAACAGAAATCTGTGATTTTCAAAAATCCTAATATAAGAATTTCTTCTACTATTACTGAAAGTAAAAGAACATGAATCAAATAAACATTATTGTTGGAAGTTTTAGTGGAAAAAAACAAAATAAATATTTTCCTCTTAAAGGAATAACTTTTAGAACTCATTCTTTAACAATAACTATTACTATCAGAAATAAAACATATAAACAATCCCTCATCTATAGGATGTCTGCTCAAGATGCTAAGTAGATCTGCAGCAGGAAGACAACTGCATACTGCAGCCATCATTAGAAACACAAATAAAGTGACTATGAACTGAGAAACTGTGGGGTTTGAGCTGTGAAACAGCACACCCTTTCTCCTCTGCCTGGTGTTTGTCTCATCCTCTGTCCCTTAGCAGGACAGAGGCATAAGATAATGAGTCACTTTTTGACCTAAGTACAACTTTTCCAAAATTCTGAATGAAGGAAAGTGTGTGTGAATGGATTATGTCTGAATGAAATAATGCTTTTCTAAGGAAGTAGTGGTTTAGGGTCAGAGACAAGTCAAGGCTGTAGAGTTAATACCTGTAGTTAGATATCTGAAAACCAGAGACAATCTTCTGTTTGCTCTAGTCCTTCTGGAAGTCTAAAACAGTTGCAGATTTCACAGCTGAATAAGAAATGAGGACCTAGTGATCTGTATAACCTGGCAGTTTGTTCCATAAATTATATAAAACTCAGAAAAATATCTCAGCTCCTTTCCTCAACTGATTTAGCTTTTCAACTCTGACTATAACAGAAAGTGTTAGCTGTGTCTTATTTATTTTAAAATAACTGTAAAGGAATAGATCTATCAATATGCAAAGCATATTCTGTGGAAGGACATCCAATTTTTCAGAAGCCACAGTTCAAACTACTTCCAGTGTCATTGCTTGAGAAAACATCTTAGAGGTTGAGCATGAGGCCAAGAAAAGAATGAAGGGAAGAAGGAGTAAAATTCTAATATGCATAATAGAGACTAAATTATTTTCACAACGCACAAATGGAATTGTTAGCATATGACAGTAAATAAAATGTTCTATGCTGAATAAAACATACTGCTTCCCTCAAATCCCTCTGTGTGTCAGCACTGAACACCTCTCCCTTTAAGGAACCAAATATGAGCACACTAAATTTCAAAATAGCTGAGATTAAGATATAAATTTTGAAGGACCTTGTATAGAGCAGTTCTGGTAAGGATTGATATTTGAATATGTGAACTCTGTCTAAAGTAAGGCATGTGATACAAAAGCTGTTTAATAACCAAACTATTAGTGGAACTAATCAATGTTTACCAAAATATTTTAATAACCAGGGAGGTTGTAGATGCCTCAACATTGGCAATGTTCAAGGCCAGGTTTGATAAGGCCTTAGGAACCTGGTCAAGGGGGATGTGGCCCTGCCTATGGCAGGGGGGTTGTGACTAGATGATCTTTAAGGCCAATTCCTTAACAATCTATGATTTCAGTTTCTTTAGTACTTGTGAAAACATGCTGTTTTAAACTGCAGATTTTATTTAGCTTTTCTAGCTTTGGGAATACCCAGTAATTTAGACTTAATGTACACTTAGAGATAAGAAAATCACTAATTACAGTCAAAAAAAGCACGGTCAAAAAAGCTCAGCTATTCTAGGAGAAACACACGGATTTGTAGATCAATCTAACACTAACTTGTATTTCTCTTTCCAATTTTCTTGTCAGTGACTTATCACTTTATGCTGCAATTTTACACTTTTTATCCTGTCAATCACATTCACTGGTGTGAATCCAAACTAAGTCTACAGGCTTCAACAGCATCACTCTGTATTTACCAGCATGTATCTGATATCAAAATCCTGCACTGTTTTAACATGCCTTCCTCTGAGTGAAGCCTTTCTTCTCTACCGATCAGATTCCCAGAGTGCACTTTCTCCAGACTGATGCTTATGGTGTATAAATAATTTGGCAGGTGCATTGTATTAATATAAATGATCTGTCACAGCACTGATTTGCTTGCAGGTCAAGTGAAGTGTGCAGGAACAGACAGTGGCAAGTATGCCTGTTTAACTCTTCCTTCTAGTGTTGTTTTAAGTAGGACTACATTTATTTGCAGGTTGTGTGGATTCTGATCCATGCTTCATGCTTGTTGAATGCATTTTGTTTCTCTTATAAACGAAGTGACCCTTCCTACAGGTTGATATGAAGGTCTCAAGGATTTCATTCTTGTGATCTCCCTTTTTGTTACAAAAGTGCATAGTTAAAACGGACTAAAATAAATACTGAAATGAAAGAGAAAATACAAGGCTGCAACGAGATATGAAAATTATTTAAACTCAAACTCATGAAACAAATGTACGAACTGCTTTGAATATGTTGTGGTTTAACTCCAGCCAGCAGCCAAGCTCCACACAGCCACTTGCTCACACCCCCACCAGTGGGATGGGGAAGACAATTGGAAGGATAAAAGCTGGAAAACTCATGGGCTGAGATAAAGACAGTTCAATAGGGAAAGCAAGAGCCATGCACACAAGCAAAGCAAACAAGGCATTAATTCACTGCTTCCCACAGGCAAGAGGTGTTCAGCCATCTCCAGGAGAGCAGGGCCCATCACACATAATGCTCAAATAGTTTGGCTGTGGTGTGGGTGGAGGAACAGCACACCAAGTAGGGGTTGTGGTATGGCAGGGTGGCAGGAAGCTGGGCTGCAGGGCGGAGATGGCACCGCAGTGGCTCTGCTTGTAGTCATAGCCCGTGCCCTGCTGGTTCCTTGGGAAGACAAACACCATCACTCCAGATGTCCCTCCTTCCTCCTTCTTCCTCCCACCTTATATACTGAGCATGATGTCCTATGGTATGGAATATCCCTTTGGTCAGTTTGGGTCACCTGTCCCAGCTGTGTCTCCTCCCAGTCTCCCATGCATCCCGCACTGCCTTGCCAGTGTGGCAGTATGGAAAGCAGCAAAGGCCTTGGGTCTATGTAAACTCTGCTCAGCAATAACAAAAGCATCGCTAGATTATCAACCCTGGGTTCTGTACAAATCCTAAACTTAACCCCATACTGTGAAGAAAGTTACCTTCAGCCCAAACCAGCACAAAATAAAATAATTACATCATAATTATTACTGTATTAGATGAACCAATAACATAAAGGGTTACCCTTATGCTTATCATAGTAGTATCTACCCTGTGGGCATGGAAGTTGGCCAGACTAGGTAATATAGGTCTTGAGGCCAAATTCATTGTGAACCCCCACCTTGAGGGAAAGTCTGGGGAATGGTTTCAAAACTGTCCTGCTTATCTAGATGTAAGTAAGAGTAATATGCTGCAAGTTCCTATACTATTCAGTATCTCTCTAAAACCCTCTGTACAGGTTTTAAAGTGCTCCTGTTGCTATAACATTAATTGTGTGTATCAGAAATTTTCAGCCTCACAGTTCTGTCAGTTCCTTCATTGCTGTTTCTCAGAAGACACGACTGACACACAAAAATATCTGTACAACTTGCTCAAGGCCAAAACCTGTGGCAGAAAATAGAAGCAAGATATAAGTAATTCAATTCTAGAGTATGTAAGAATAAATATTGAAACTGGATAAATTATTCACAGCAAGCATGTTATTCTGAATGCTTAACTCCCATGTAGGTGATTTTCAGATTGTTATAAATATGTTTATTTTTCCAAAATGCTGAACCAACAGTCTCATGCATAATATTTGCTGAGATTATTCTCTGTAATCACCATTCAGCAGCTATCTGTAACTTGAATTTTCCTGATAGCATTCCTGATTTGATGTTTTTTGAATCCTCTCAGTATTTTAAAGAGTATTGTAGTATAATTTTTATTTAAGCACAAACACAACCACATGTACTTATGAGAATGGAGAAATTTTTATAATCTCATTGTCATTATTGAAAAAGAAGGATGCTTGAATAAGCTACCATGAAAAAACAAGATATTCAGTGACATCATAGCCAAATTACGAACTTTACTCAAATAGTCACAACTGTTAAAATTTACTGTCTGATATTCAGAAGGCATTTGTATTCCAATATTTTGCAACTGCCTGGGACAAAAATACAGTTAATTAGGCTTGCTGAAAGGAGAACTTTAGCTGCTTTAATATGCATTGCTTCTGTCACAGAATGTTCAAACAGTGGTGGTGAATCAATTTGAAAACTCCAAGTAGGTTGGTTGATATAAATTAAATTAAAAGCTCAAGGCTGCTTGATACGCACTTTTTCAGATGTTGGCTGAATTCCTGCTTAAAAAGTCTCTGCCAGACTCAGCCACAATTTAAAAAATTATCATATTTCAACTAACTTCCATTTAACTGTCATGAACATTTCTGTATGTGCTTTCCCATCATTACTGATTACCAATATACCTGTGTACAAACAGAAGCTCTCCCTTCTATTAGCATGTCCCTGATTCATTCTTTGACAAAATATTCCTGTGCTATAAGATCATATTAATTATTATGAGAATCACAGAAACACAGTGAAACAAAGCTCTCCAATGTTGAATCTCTTGGTTGGTATCCATCCTCTCATCCTTCTCTACAGATAGCAGGAACTTTGGCCCTGGGCTTTAGCTTTCTGGTGAGGAGGAAATACAATGGCAAGTTCTCTGCTTGCTTTGAATCCTGCTTCTGTAGGATCACCCCTGAAAATAGGACGGAGTTTCAAAATCAGAGGAGAGCATGATCATGCTTTTAAACTTTTTCTTAGAGATACTAAAAATTCTTAGACATTTTTATGTTGTTTTTTTTCTTTTAATATCCATATTTTGTTTGATTCTGGTGCATTTTCACATGGAAGTTTAAGCCCACTTCTGAGAGCTATCATTCAGCTGTACCTCATTTCATATGTCATCTCAGCATGTGTATCATTTTCAAAGCACCACTAAGCCTATTATGAAAAAATAGATTGAGAAGACCATAAGAGGTCCCTTTCACTCAGAATGGGATTAGAAGAACATGTGGCAGCCTTGACAGGAATGCATTAAACCTCTTTGTGCATATGGAGACTACAAACTTTACAAGAGGCAATCTATTCTGAATAACTCTCTGTTCTTACTAAAAGTGGTTTTGGATGTCTAACCCAAACTTTTTTTAAACTAAAAGTGGTTTTGGATGTCTAACCCCAACTTTTTTTTCTTCTTGCAATTGTCCCATCCACATGGATGTAGAAGACATTGTATTCCCTTTCAAACAGCCTTTTGCATGCTTCATATTTTTTACCATCTTTCCCCACAGGTGTCTTGAACCTCTGTTGCCCTACCTTGGGCTTGCTCTCCCTCTGGACTCATCCTGAAGTGCAATGCTTGCACAGGGCATTGCTATCCTGCTGAGTTAAGTCTAGTAGCAGGGAAATATGACAGTATCACCTCAGGCTGTATCCTGATATCTGCACCCCAGGATCCACCTTGGTTTTATACATTGCATCCTTGACTCATCTTCAGCTTGTGATTCAGTATAACCTCAGACATATACATTGCATCCTTGACTCATCTTCAACTTGTGATCCAGTATAACCTCAGACTGTTTTCTGCAGAACTGCTACCAGACCAGTGTTCCTCCTCTGGGTTCTGTGAAATTTATTATGCTTACATGAGGCACATTCTACTTGTCCCTGAGAAACCCATCCTATCTTTTCAATCCATTTCTCCAGCTTTTCACGATGAATCTTCCAGATGCTGAAAGTCCTTGTTAGTTCCTTTCATGGACTGAGAGTCCTCCTGAGTTTACCCTTAACGAACATATTCTCCTTTCACTGCACAGAAGTGGACTCAGGGTAGAGCTCCAATCCAATACATCCTTCCCTTTCAGCTGTGAAAAATGGGTATTGTTATGCATCCCACTAATATAGTCTCGTCCAAGTTTACCTATCTTTTTTATGAGAACAACCTCTGGGACACACTTAATAGAACTTACAATATGTGAATCCTCTACTTGTTCCCCATTCACAAATCCTCTAGGTCAGTAAAGAGTATTAGTGGAAATTAGGCTGGTCTGACACAATGTATTCCTGACAGCTCCATTTTTGCTACTATTTGTCCCCTTGTTATCCCCAGTTGTGAAAGTATGTGAATGATAAATAATGCAGTGCTCTCTGTTACTCAATATATTTGCATGTGTGTCGTTACTTAAGAAAACCAGTTATAGCTTGAAATGGTCAAGCATTTTTATATTTTTATGATCATAAATATTTATGGGTTTTTTAGTGTAAAAATGTTTCATTTTATTTTCAAAACTTGCAGCAAAACACCATTTTTATTTACATTATTTACAGCTCTTGACTCATTCTCCATTTCTCTCCTTCCTTTCTCTATGGGATGAAGAGGTATGAAACAACAGCAAGCAAATTATAAATATTACAAAAAATGAAAACTAAATCAAGTTTCTTGTGTCATTTCAGGGAACTGTGAGTATATTGAGGGAGGCAGTGTGCCCTTTGCAGTATATAATATTGGAATGAGCTATCCTCTAGACCTAGCTCACGCACTTGCAACCTCTTTTACTCATTAATAAAAATAACTAGAATATCTGCTAAAATTATCTGTCAGCTATATATTTAAAAACTCAATTATAATATAGAAATACTCATCCCTTGGAATCACAAACCATGCATAGTAATTCACAGTGATATGTGGATGTCTAGATCACTTTCAAAACAAAAGTAAGGCAAAATTGCTCTCTGTGATCCTCTTTGTTTTGTCATACCATTATAAAAATTGTCTAGATCACTTTCAAAACAAAAGTAAGACAAAATTGCTCTCTGTAATCCTCTTTGTTTTGTCATTCCATTATAAAAATTATATATTTTGCATAAACAAACATTGAAACACTAGACTATGTCAGTGCAATCTTAATTTGGCCCTTGTGAATATGTATTTACTACTGCCCTTAATCATATGATTGCATTTTTCTTCTCTCATGCAAATCATGTCTCATTCTGTGCAGAATGAATAATGTTCTTACATTTTCACAACCTGCTATTATTTGGATTGTTCCCCATCCATGTTTTGAGTTTTCTTAATCCTCTTTTTAAAAACTTATCCTTGATCTAATGACTTCTTGTAAACAGTTGTTTTATCCATGAACCAAACAAAGGATTTTTATGTTTCTTGCCCACTCCATCTGTTTGCCAAGGACTGCAGTTTAAAAGCACATACATAGGAAATATCACTATCTAACCTCAAAGTGTGTTACTACAATACAAATGCTAGTAGAAAACATATTTTTCTGCTTTTTATTCTCTCCCATATAGAAAATGGCAATGTAGCAAGGGTAGTAGTTTGTAATCTCTGCTTAGAACACTGGAATCACCTGTAATTCTTCCACTGCAGGTGGTTTACCATCCGACTCCTGTTCCCAACAGGGCACAACCATAATGCACTGTACAGCAGAGCTCACCCAATAGATGTGTACAGATTACAGTATTTGCAGGAAGCACCCATTTCCCAGGACTTCAGTCAATTAGGCAACTAAAATAAAACTGAAGTTCAAAACTCATTTTCTCTGTGAAGGCTTAATATTAAAGCTGAGGGCATTAAGTGGGTGGGACACTAATACATCTGAGCCCAGGAACAGCTGTATCATGTAATGGAAAGAATGAAAAGCTCTGGGTTAACAGAAGAGCTTTAGTCCAAGTTGGCTTGCATTTGTGGTAACAGAATTTAACTTTGAATGTGTTCAGTTTCTGAATTGGCTGAGATAAGTGTACCTGTTTTCCTGAAAAGTAAACCTTTGAGGGGCTTATTGTTTGAGTGCACAGAGGAATTTCTGTGTCCTCTTTTGTTTTGGATGGGTAGCTTGAATACACTTAAATAGTCATGTTTGTAAGTTGTGAGTAGAAAGCTCCCTTAAAATAGTTGCTAGCTATTTTGCACTTATTAATACCAGGAAAACCAAAATATTATTACTAAACTAGGACACTAAGGCATGACTCTAGAAATTCATCCATCTCGCTTTATCCTCAAAGTAGTTTCAGGTTATGTTCTTGCTCACAGTCTGCAGTGAAGTTTCTAATGGTGAGCTCCTGCACTTTTTTGGGTGATATTAGCTTTCAAATTTTTCTTCTTCTATAGATTTCTTCTACATCATTGCTTGCTGCTCAAATCTTACATAAGGGATTCCTGTACTCTCTGTGCACAACAGCTTGAATTAAGGCAATATGGACACTAAGCATATACAGCACAGAGTCCCTGTGGTCTTGCTCATGTTGCACAGGCTGCCAAACCCTTGTTGTAGTAATTAGATGAGACAGGAGAAAAAGTGTATGCTGCTTTTTGTTGGAGTGGAAGCAAGGATTGATGTCTGAAAACTAGACAAGGCAGAGTTTTCATCTTAAACAGGTTACAAGGGAGGCCTGAGAGCCCACGACTGTGTTGCAGCTGGCTGAGGGCTACAGGAATTTTGCATGGTGTTGGGAGCAAGGTTGTTACAGATGTTGTCTAATGCAGTGCCTAGATAAACTGGTTTCTCTCATCTGTTTGTTATTGTCTGAGGAATCAAGCTCTGGAAATTCTGTTAAGAGATGTCAGACTTTCAAAATTTCCCCTGCATATATGTATATACATATGACAGCTTTGATTCTGAAATAATTGTATGACTTTGAGAACTAGTCAAGAAAAAGTTTGTCTTTTTCCAGATCTATTCATACAATGTCTAAAGAATTTTGTCTTCATCTATTACTGTAGTGCATGTAATGTCCCTGGTTTTATAGTATTGAAAATGCTTTGTTTTCCAATGTTATGTGGATGCAATTGAACTAACATATTTTCCACTGGCAATTTAAAACTTTTTGAAATAGCTGTTTATAAAGTCTATAAAGTATTTGCAGATAGATTAAAAAAATACTTGTTTTTCAGAAGTTATTCTTGTTAGTATCTATAAGCTGATGTCTAAATTGCTGAATAAAATGCTCCATCATATAGATCAAACTACTGCCTTTTTTGTGTGTGAAGCTGACTGTAAATGCCTATTACTGTTTGCATTGTATTCCTCTTCATTATGGTGTTCCTTGGTATATCAAAGTGGCATATGTGAGACCTAACTAGGGCTTTTTGTATCACTCTTGCCACTTGTAAATTATTTATGAATCCTTTTTTAAAAGTTGTGTGGTTGTTTTTCAGAAAACTAGACAAACCTTGCCTTTTGTCACAAGTTGTAAAAATGCATTTTTCAGTGACTCAGTTTCCAGAGTAAATTTTAATTTCCCCAGAGAGAGTCTATTTATTAGCTGGGAAATTTGCAAAATGATGAGAGAACTGTGATATTTGCTGAAAGAGTTCAGAACATTGTACTGCAGACATTCTTTATGATATCATTTTCCTTTCTGTGGAGTTGCAACAATTACACTTTGGCCTCAAAAGAGACTAAGACTGGTTTTCTGATGAAAATCCTTAGCAGGAGGCCTCACTATTGCTGCCAAGGAGCTAGGCTGACTTGCTGAGGATCAATCAGCTATATAAATTTTTATAATGCTGAACTCAGCCAGTGAGAATATCTCAAATAGGCACAAGTAAAGGACAAGGAATCTGTCCTTTGGCTTTCCCACCCTTGACTTCTCATTTGCAAAGTGAGAAGAATGTTTTTCTACCTTACAGGGTTTTGAGGTAAGAGTACACATGTAAGTTTATGCCTCCACCTGCTTGGGCACATGCATATATTCCTGGATGCATATGCCTACTTTGCACATTTGTTCTCTGAAATTTGCTCTCATGAGGTAGCTACAGCTGAACTTTAAGTTGAATAATCAAGAAGAATATTTCTGGACATTTCTATACTTAGTGTGGATTTTTTTTCCAGATATAGAACTTCAGAAACACAGATAAAGCTAAACAGGGTGCAGACATTTAGGTGACCTCCTCTTCAAAAAGTCCCAGTCTCTTTGTGCTGGTGTCCTGGTTTGCATCTGCTGATGAAAGAGTAGTGTCAGTTCAGTGCAAAACTAGCAAACAGACAAGCCTGTGGTTACTATAGAGATGTTCTGTTTGTGTCAGATTGTATCTTATGCAAACCTAATTAGTTCCCAGTATGGAGTAGGTATCTCTTCTGTTAAGTTTATTGTCATTTTATTGTCAAGGCCTGATAATGGCTGGGTTTAACCATGTATGGATAGCATTCAGCTAATGGAGTGTAATTTGACTGGAATCCTGCCTCATCAGGGTGGCAGAAATAGCTGTAAAATTTTATTGACTGATGAAACAATGAGTCAGAAGGTCAGTGTTTGCAAATCAACATAGCTACTTTGGGAGTCAGCAAAACACCATCAGTTTTTGACAGCTACCTTATTTCAGTTGTCTGAGAACTCCTATGACATGAGAGCTAGAAACTGGATTTTCCTAATTTTTATTTCTCCACTTCATTCATGGTTATGGTCCTTAGGCACCTAGAATATTTTCTGAAATTGTGGAACTGAAAGTTTTAAAAGTTGGTTCATTAAATCTATACAGAAACGGAACACCACACAAATTCAGAAGTGGAAAAGGAAAAATGTTTGCAAAGACCTCCAAGTGAAATTCAGCAGAAAAAAAGACATGTACTTCATAAAAACAGTTTGTTTTTTCAATAATAATTTTCATTTGAACAAAATCCTTGAGTTGTTCAATTTTCAAGAACTCTCCATTTCTATTGGAATAACAATAAATTCCCTTTCAGTCAATGTCACATGTGGCCATGCTGCTAATGGTTTATGAAGGTTCTTAGCTATTAACAGAGGAAAAAAATGATCTTGAAATTTTAAGTCTCATTCTAAAATCATTAGACTAATCATACTCCTCTGGTTATTTCACTGATTTGTTAAAGCGGCTTCTTGGTAGAACTTGCCTTAGTTTACTTACTTATGGTTTGTGGCATAATCAGGTTGTATATATAAAAGTGCTCCTACAAATCCAGAGTGATGCAAAGATCTCTGAGCTTTAAAAATCTTTCAGTGATCTTTGGGAGTAAGCTTTGATCTAGACTTACTGCTCAATACTGTGACCCTTTTAAAATTTATTTAGCATGTCCATAGTTTTTCATTTTAAGTCTGACTGATTTCAACATAAGGATTTGAAGCCTAACCCTGGAAATGTAAATTCTTAGTTATGAAATTGTTCTTGGCAGAATTATCAGTCAGATGCACTTCTTTGAATTTGTCATTAAACTATTTCCAAGAAATCTATAATTCAAATAAACAAATATTGGCAATTTCTGAGCAATACTTATTAGGTGTCCCTTTTCAGTTCTTGATAAGTGCTTTCCATGGCTGACATGACTTAGTTTCTGTAGTGGCCTGTGAGCTCTGAAAGTGCAGTCTTTATCAGGGATGCTCAACTTATTTTAAAACCATCTTTTGCCTCAAAACCAATGCTGTAGGATATATGAACAGTTTGTAATCTCAGAATGCACAAAAATAAAAGAATAACCACATGCCACAGGGGAAAGTGATAGGTCAGGATGAGGCAAAAACGTTCAACTTTGTGTGGATGGCAGAAGTGGTTTTTTCCACTCATTTCAATGCAGCCCTGAGTATATTAAAACCAACATTATTACACCTTAATGCATGTTCCCCATTTCTTGTTAAAATAGTTTTTAAAAGCAACAATGTAATGACCTAAACAATTTTTTCCCAGAAAATACCGATTCAAATCCTCATTTAGAAGCTTAAAAAAAGCTTTGTACTTGCAAAAATGACATCCAAACATGCAAATACTGCTCTGGAGGGAGCTCTTTAACTAGTTGTCAGCAACTGACATCAACTTAATATATTAGGCTTTACAGAAGTCTTATTTATTGTGACAAATCAAAATGCTGCCAGGGTGCTCATCTGCCATGGAACTAATTTTTCATGTCATCTGTTGTGCAAACAGGAAATGAAAAAATTCTTTGTTTAGTTATAGAACTGATTTGTGTGTGAAAGAAAATATATGGGCAAAGCTCTACAAGAGAAATTCACTTGCAGAGAGGTATAGAGTATTGTGTTTTCCACAGTTGACATCAGAGCACTGGAGACTGGTAACACAGCAGCTTCAGAGCTATGCAAAGTCAGGATTTATTATAGAGAAGTACATACCCATCCTTCAGGGGAATAAACCAAACCAAAAAACCAAATAGACTGATCTTTAGTTTACATTAAAAATAATATCATTATGATCCCTTTTCTTATTAGAAGGAGTGATTAGTGGATTATTTTTTTTCATTACAGACTAGGTCTGGATTGAATCTGATATGGTCTTATTAGTTATAATGAGTTCACTATAGGTATATATCCATTACCCTCACAGAGTTCAGTTATCTCAGAATATCTGAGTGTTCCTTCAGTCTCTCTGCAGCTTCAGAATCTGGAAATTCACTTTGGCTTATCCTCTAAATTAATGCTGAATCTTTTAGAGTGTTAAATTTATTAATAAACTCTTTCATTAATCACATCTCAATGTGATTCATTGAGGTGTTCTCTTGAAGCTTCCATCGTGCTTGCCATTGCAGGGACCTCTGTGGCACCCATCAGGCAGAATGCCATCACCCTGAAAGTGAACACAGCACACATCCAGTCACTGTGTGATCCAGAGCCAGCCCTCTGACATACTGAAATAAAAGATACAACTGTACAAGGATATAATTTGTATAGGAAAAAGGTGTGAAATGCAACAAGACATTATTGTAGGCAAAATTGGTGTTGCTGAAAGGTAAGGTAGTATAGGAAAAAGGTGTGAAATGCAACATGACATTATTGTAGGTAAAATTGGTGTAAGGTTCACTCTACTAAAAGTGTTACTCCTGCCACTTTAATATTCTACATTTACTTAAAAAGGATAACTTCTAGGGGAGAAGGAAATGTGAAGACTGACCTCAGTACAGACCAGTATTGAGGAAAATCAGTATCCTCTTCAAACTGTCATGTCTTGCAACTTGGACATATAATTGAGGGATGTTCACTCCCATCAAGATATTTCTTCCTAAATTTTAGGAAAGATTGCATCCCTCAAGCTTGCAATGTTTTGATAGCAAACCTAAGTCATAAGAAGGATTTATAAAAATAGGGTGTGTAATTACTTAAAAGCATACAATCTAAGTTTGTTAAGACATCTTCTCTGGCACATCTTATTATAGACTGTGCTGTTTAATACAACACTTGAGGGACAAATCAAATCACAAAATTTCTGACTTTTTACCTGACAAGAAAAAACAAACCCATGTTACTGCTGGGATGTATTGAATCTTTACAGGCAAGACTGTAAAGAAAGCTCAAGAGAGAAAACCAGTTATTTTCATCTCTTAATCCAGTATTTACATCTTTTGTATTTTATTAGTTTGAAATTGCTTGGAAGCTGAATCAGAGCAAGAAAAAGGATCTACTCTTTCATATGTATGAAAAGCTTGAAAGATTCAATATTGGAAGAAGCCAAACTATGAAATAAGATAAAAATTATTAAATTTATGAAAGATAAGTCTATGAAGGACTGTACATTTGGAGACAATAATCATAGATGAACAACTCTGGATTACTCATGTTGCTATGGCTTTTCCTCATATCAAGCCCACTAAAGCTCAAGTCTAGCTCTTGTCTTTTCCTATACTGCCTATTATTTACTTCCTAACAGGTATGAGTCATATTGTGTTTCAAAGTTGAGGACTATTTCAAATTATTATATTTTCATCTAGCAACTCATCATGGAAAAACTTGCAATTACTTCACTTTAAGTGAGATTTAAACCATTTTTTATGAAACAAGTGAAGAAATATGTCCTAATGAATGTCCTAATAAAGAGAAAATAACATACATGATTTCAATATAGCACATCAATTATTGTATTTGAGTTGAAAGCTTTGCTTTATTTCATTACTAACTTCCCAGGATTCAGTCTATATGGACTATATACAAGCCCTTGAGGTGTTTAGGGATTTTGTTTCTTGTTAGGTTTTTTTATTGTGGTGGGGTTTTTTGGCTTGTTTTGTTGTTTGGGGTTGGGGGTTTTTTATCTGGTTTGGTTTGGGTTTTGTGTTTTGTTTTGTTTTAGTTGTTGTTTCTGTATTTTTTGTATTATTTTCTGCATTTAAAATATGAGTCCATTCATGTACTCTATTACAGGAAATCTTTATTTGTGCCAGTCTTCTACCTTCTATAAAATATGAACCATCACCTTGGCATATTCATATTTGGTTCTTTCTTTTTCCTGTAGGACACCATTGTGGTATGAAAGACATTTTGGCATTATTTCATACTGTTAAAATGCCTTAGGGAGGAATTTCAGCACTCAAGATGGATTGTAAATCTAGTAAAGTCACAGAAGAGTCAGAAATGAATAAAGATTGAGACCACTCTGGATGGTTCCTTCTCTTCTCTCTCTTCCCTCTACTATCTCAGTCCCTCTTGTGGCAATAAATGCAGTTACAATAGAGGTGATGTATTGTTTTGGGCATTTCAGGAATCACTTCATCTGAGCAAAATACTTAGTTGTATAAAGATCCCCCAATAGTTAATGATGATGTCGATTCCAAAGGAGAGATCCTGAGTACAAAGTCATTGTTTCAAGGAGACTGTCACCTCTCCTCTAGAATTATATTTTTGTGTTTTGTTCTAAGTTTGCAAATCAATGGAAGTAATTTCCCTGTGATGAGTTACAGATGGTATGTCATTGTTGAGGAATCTGTTCAGTGCAGGTAGCTCACTGTGAGGCTGCAGTGTGAGCTGCAGATTGGCAGAGCCCCAGGGAAGAGGTTGACCTTTGGCATAACACAGGGATGAGGAGCTCTGGCACAGCCTGGTGACAGGACAATCAGATGCAGCAGGAGCCCTTGCCACTCTTGGACTATGAGGGTATAAAAGCCCAGGGTTCCCTCCTCAGGCACCAGCCCAAACTGTTATTTTGTTAGTTGTGGCACCAAGACAAAAGTATTATAAAGACTGAGATGTCTGATACTCTGCTATAGGAAACATGGAGTTGAGATTGTAAGGAAAGTTGGTCTGACTGTGGGGTGTGTAGCTGCAAAGGGGCTTCAGTCCTAGCTCAAGAGGTGTGAGTGTGACTGCTGGAGTGGCTCCTGAATGGTTGGACAGGAAAGTTTCCTTATCAGCCATAACGAATTCAGATCAGTTGTCAATATGTGTGGTGAACAGGCTCCCCAGGAAAGTGGTCACAGCACCAAGCCTGCCAGAGTTCAAGAAGCATATGGACTATGCTGTAAGGCACATACATGGAAGCCTGCCAGAGTTCAAGAAGCATATGTACTATGCTGTAAGGCACATGATTTGATTTCTGGGATGGTCTAATGGAGGGCCAGGAGATGAACTTTGGTGATCCTTGTGGGTCCCTTCCAGCTTGGGATATTTTTTGATTCTATGATACATCTGCAACAGGTTTCTGTATGAGATTGTGAGGTTTGAGCCCTACAAGAGCACTGTCCAAGAGCATGTGGTAAATCTGTTCCTCGATTAAAATTCAGTCACAATATATTTTAGTTTGGATAAATAATAAACACTTAATAAAAAGACAATATGAATAGTATAATCTTAAGAAATAATCAAATAATAAACTACAAAATTGATAAATATAATACTTCCACATGAGAAACTGTTCTTTTTCATAAGTTTGCAGGAAATATGAGCAAAATCTGAATAAATCTATTTGGTTCATGCTTTTGCAACAATATAGTGAACTCTGTTTCCAAATCTAACACACTATCATAGTAAATAAAATCTGTTCTCTGATAATCTTCACATCATTAATTAATGTCTACCAAATTTTTCTTTCTTTTTCTTCTCTTTACAATCACATCCTGTGGCAGTTATATAAATATTTCATATCTGTGACTGAAAATGTAAGTGCTAGGTATGCACAATCTATCCCCATTTTACAGCCTGTGAAAGACTGCAATGGAGAAAATTTAATGTCATGCAGTCTGGGAAAGGGACAGTGCCTTGCAGTGCCCTGTGGACCACATTGCTCTCAAATTGTTGGGGTTGAGGGAAGAATTAGATACTAGGATAAAATGTTGGCAATATCTTTGAACATTGCTAAATTCTCTTCATAACTAACCTATAACTACAGTAAGGTATTTGAAATATTAGAACGTGGATATTGGTTAGCTTGAACCATAAGAAACACATATTCAAAGTTAATGGTTCAATGAGATTTATAGTTGTGGTACAAGTCTGCTGGTCACTGGCCCATACAACACAAATTAAAACACGATGATGCACTAAAGTCTGCCACCAGCTTCATGGTATGTACTCTAAGGGTGTGTTTTGTATGCCAATTAGTACCAAGTGGATGTGAAGACTGAATACCTTCTAAATAAGAAGGAGGGAGACCAGAGAATCCTGTTTGGCTCAAAGATGTTAAGTTGGTGCACTCTAACCTAGTATAGCACAATACTGAACCTTTGCTCATATGAATTTTCCACATTTGAAGTGAATGATCCCACTCCATTGATAGAGGTGTTGCAGGATTTAAGCCACATATATTGTGCATAAATGCATCACTTGCATTCACTTTTTGATTACAGTCAAGCAAACTTGCTGTCACTTTCTCTACAAAGGCAAGAAAGCCACTAATAACCAATATAGTTTCTCAGAATTAGACATCTGAAACATTAACATGTGTTCCTGGCACCAGGAATACTGTAATTACAAAAGTACTAAAACATACTAACTTACCATGTAAATTCATCTATAAAGGCTTTTAAACATGGTTTTACTTAGAACCTAAGACTATTATTCCTTCATATAAGCACTTTTACTGTCTCTCAGATGCATAATCACTAAATTTTTCATAGTGTTTCTGGGCAGCTAGTAACATATCTGAATATTTTGTCCTATACTGGACCCGACTTTATCTTCTTGTGTCTATTGGATATGTTGGGCTGTTGATCACAAGCTTTTTGTCATATGAATGCCTTTTTAAGATTAAATTAGTCTAACAGAATCACCTTTGAACTAAAGACAGAGGTAGTCTAGACTTGCTGCAATAGCAGATTGTCACATTATATCAGAAAAACTTCTTACCAGACTGGATGCCTCAACCAAACTAGCAATCTTATGTGACAGTTGGGAAAAAGTGTTTACTGTGAAAATAATAATGAGGATAATAGGGAAAAACAGTAATGGGGATAATAGGGAAAAAATCAAGTAGAAGTCATTTAATCTCTTCTCATTTTGACCTGGATTTTCATCTTGCATTTTCCAGTCTTTTTGTTTGTTGGGGGGTTTTGAGGATTTTTTGTGTGTTTGGTTTTGTTTGGCTTTTTTGGGGGGGTGTTTGTTTTTTAATTATTATTTTTTTTATTGTAGCAGTTTTTCTCATAGATATTCACAAGCTGCACAGGTGTCAGATTCCTGAAGTAATGAACTTAACAGACCCTGGGTTCAAACAAATCCAATCTCTTTAAATCCGAATTAAAGTTAATGGATGCTTGTGTCTGCCAATGATGATAAGGTATCCTGTTCCGAAAACTTGTGCAGAAACTACTGTATTATTTCCCTATTCTCATGCCCTCAATACAAAAATAACATAAAGTCTGCTTGTATTTTTCATGCTCCTGTTTACTAGAAATCCTTCTTACCAAAGTGTTTCTGGGACTGGTGTTACTCTGACCTTTATGGATTTATTAATGTGTCAGACACAGGTAATTCAAAGACTGCTGATGGAAATAGTATCTTAATAGACGTAGGCAAGTATTAAGGAGCAAAAAATACTTCCTTCAATTGTGAAAGATCATTTGAGTTGATTTCAAACCTGAGAAAAGCATTGTGTGTCCAGAATCATGTTTGCTTTATTCCATCCTGCCAGTTCTTGTAATAAATGCTACCTGCAAATCTATTCAGTTGTGTCCTTCATTCACCAGTACCCACAATCTTACAACTACATGATGTACCAGTGCAACAGCATATTGTACAGCAGACATGTCTATTTTTTCAATTAGACTCAAAGCCTGAGTTTCTTTGGTTGTTCTAATGTTTTATTAGTCCCTGATAAATTCAAAACCGCAAACAGATAGCAGTCAAAATGTTAACTCCACTAGGTTTTCTCACCTCCATATGTATGAATGCAATTTGCAACAGAATACATAGAAATTATATTATTGTTAACTGATTTTTTCCTTGAAGGCAATGGTGATTTCTGTTATTGCTAATGTTCTAAACTACTTTCAGTATTCTAATGGCATGCTGGCATTTGAAAGTGTTAAACAAGTAAATATTATGGCTGTAGGATGCTGAGTGATTGTTTTGGAAATGCTGCAAGTTCAGCTTTCTTTAAGGAAAGGGAAAAAAGAGGGATAAAACAACATTATGTTGATGACAATGTTTACTGCTGCAGCCTTGTTGAGGACACTGAATCAATATTTTCTTTTGCATGTTAATTTCAGTGTGGACTTGGATATTATTTGCACGACATGTCAAACTAAATCAAATCTGTTTGAAGGAAAGAGTATAGAACCCTCTATTTAGTGATTTCGGTACCATTTTGTGGAGAAATGCATGACATTTGAAGGTTGGATTTCATGTTTAGAAATGGTGCTACAAATAATGATGAAAAGAATAGTGTGGGTGAAATGTAGATGCATAACAAGTCTAGAAATGTAGCTTGGCAGCTAGCAGGTAGAAAATAAACATTGATGCTGACAGCTGGAGGACAGTAAATACCAGTAAATGAAATGAGGTGGGCCATAAAAAATCTGGCATCATACTGCAGATAATTGAAAAAATTTGGGCACTCCTATAGAACTGTTAGTTTCAGCTCAATATGGAGATACATTAAAAAGGACTAGAAACATTGGGTAGAGTGCCATGCAAATGGAAACTTAATGATGATGGGTTTTGAAATTCCACATTATAATTCACTCAACTATTAAACCAGAAAAGAGGATAACATGGATATTTTCAGCTCTTGTGCCACTGCTGAAAATAAGATGCTTTTCACTAGCATTTCTACTCTGTTAAAATTCACATGTCAGCATTTGACCTCAGATGCTTCATGTTTCAGCAGCTCTAAAGATTGTCCATCCCACCCCTCACACCCAGTACTATTTTAAATACATCACATTCATATATGGCCAACCAAACTTCTGGAATATACTGCAGCATGACAAGTTGCCTTGCAAAATCATGAAGAGTGGCTGGAAAATGTGAGTTTTGAACTACTTTTTTTAAAAAGGAGCTCAATTGACTTGAGTAAATAGTTGGACAAATTTCATCAGAGTGTGCTTAGGCACATGAAAAGTAAAGAGGTGATTGGTAATAAGCACCATGGTTTCACCAGGGGCAAGTCATGCCTGATGAATCTGATGGCCTTCTATTACGGGGCCACTGAATTTGTAGATAGGGGC
>NW_008670013.1:3209-3505 GCF_000695815.1 Acanthisitta chloris | reverse complement strand
GCAGGGGGTTGGTTTGGTGGTTCCATGGATCCAGGAAGTTCGGGGGTTCCATGGATCCAGGAGGTTTGATAGGTCCATGGGAGCTTTGGGAGCTCCAAGGATCCGCAGGGGGTTTGGGGGTTCCATGGATCCAGGAGGTTTGATAGGTCCATGGGAGTTTTGGAAGCTCCAAGGATCCACAAGGGGTTTGGGGGTCCTATGGATCCAGGAAGTTTGGGGGTTCCATGGATCCAGGAGGTTTGATAGGTCCATGGGAGCTTTGGGGGCTCCAAGGATTCATAGACGCTTTGGGGGCT
>NW_008670013.1:2574-3102 GCF_000695815.1 Acanthisitta chloris | reverse complement strand
ACACGGGGGATATGGGGGTTCCATGGATCCAGGAGGTTTGGGGGTTCCATGGATCCAGAAAGTTTCATAGGTCCATGGGAGCTTTGGGGGCTCCAAGGATCCATAGAGGCTTTGGGGACTCTAAGGAGGTTTGGGGGTTCCACAGATCCAGGAGGTGTCCTGGTTCCATTGGAGCTTTTGGGGGCTCCAAGGATCTATATGAGGTTTGGGGGTTCCATGGATCCAGGAAGTTTCATAGGTCCATGGGAGTTTGGGGGGCTCCAAGGATCCACAGGAGGTTTGGGGGTTCCATGGATCCCTGAGAGGGTTGGGGTGTCCTATGGATCCATGAGGGATTTGGGAGTTCCATGGATACATGAGGGGGTTGGGGGTTCCATGGATCCATGAGGGCTTTGGGGGTTCCGTGGATACATGAGGGATTTTAGGGGGTCCTATGGGTCCATGAGGGATTGGGGGTTCCATGGATCCATGAGGGATTTGGGGGTTCCATGGATCCATGGGGGATTTTGGGGCGTCCTGTGATTCCGT
>NW_008670013.1:2290-2540 GCF_000695815.1 Acanthisitta chloris | reverse complement strand
ATCCATGGGGGATTTTAGGGTGTCCTATGGGTCCATGAGGGATTGGGGGTTCCATGGATCCATGAGGGATTTGGGGGTTCCATGGATCCATGGGGGATTTTGGGGTGTCCTGTGATTCCATGAAGGATTTGGGGGTTCCATGGATCTGTGAAGGAGTTCTGTGGATGCACAGGAAGGTTTTGGGGGGATCCATGGATCCCCAGTGGGTTCTGTGGATCCATGGGATGTTCAGGAGGATCCATGGGGAGTT
>NW_008670013.1:423-2184 GCF_000695815.1 Acanthisitta chloris | reverse complement strand
ATGGGGGTTTGTTGGGGGGACCCATGGGGGGTTTAGGAATTCCAGGGATCCAGAAGGAGAGGCTTTGAGTGGATTCTCTGGATCCCCAGGGGATTTCTCTGGATCTGCAGTGGGATTTGGGGATTCTGTAGATCCAGGGGGGGTTTCCATGGGAATTCCAGAGCCCATGGAGTACCAGAGCAGGTGATAAGGGCTCTGATCCCTCAAAGTTTACATGGAAACACCTTTGGATTATGCAACTCCTGCTGCCGTGAACTCGTGCTCGGGATATCTGGGAATGTGCAGCAGGAGATAAGAAGTTGCTGTTTGGAAGGATTTTGTCTCCATGGAAGCAAAAAGAAGGGAAAACAAAGTGGTTTTCTTGCTGTGAGAGATCATCCAGAGAGGATTTGGCCTGGGAATGTGCTCCCAGGAGGGATTTTGGATGGAGGTGGCCCAGGAATAGCCTGGGATTGTGTGGGGATCCCTGAGGATGAGGAGGGAATTCCCACACTGTGTGTGTCCAGGAGCTGTCATTCCATGGGAATGGGCACAGCTGGGACGTGGGAATCTCAGTGTTCCCTCCACAAACCCCACGGAGAACTGGTGGAAATCAGGACAAACCTCAGGATTTCATGGAGAGACTTTTCCTTCCCCCTTTTCACTCAATGTCCTGGAAAGATCTGTCAGGCAGAGACATCCCAGCAGGAAAACCTGACGGAGCAGTGGGAAAGTTCACAGCTGGCTGAGAAAAGCTCTTGGTGGGAACAGTCACAGCTTTTCCCAGAGCTGCTTTTATCCCTGGAGCAACAAAATAGGCCACACTTCCCTTTCCCACCCCCCAAATTCCCATTCCCACCCCCCAAATTCCCTTTCTGCTCCCCACATCCCATTTTTCCCCTCCAAATTCCCATTTTCCACCCCCAAATCCTTATTTTGCGGTTTTATGGAGTGATGTTTTCTCCTGCTGCTTCACTTTGGGATTAAATCCCCTCCTGACTTACTTTTCCCAATGTTTGAGCTGGAACTGGTGTTAACTCCTTCCTGGCTGGGATGGAATATAAATGTTGGACATTCCCAGTTTATCCAGGGATTAATGTGCTCTGCTGGGATCTCTGGATCCTTTCAGCTCCCTTAGCACAAGCCAAATTCCCACTTTTTTGTGGGATCAATACATGCTGGAAAACAGGGATTATTCAGCACTTTTCCAGGTCTGCTCTTCCTCTCCCTTGGCTTCTCCACTTTCCATGGGCTGGAAAACTTGACTCTGGGGATTGTTATTCCTGGATTTTCTTCCCTGGGGCAGACTCTGTGTTCCTATGTGTGTCCTGGGAATGTGCAGGCTCTGACCTCACTTGGGCACAATGACATCCCAGGGAATTCCTTGGCTCCCAGGGATTTCCTGGCAGAGCCAGACAAACCCACACTTGGCTCTTCCTCCTTCCGTAGTGACTCCCAAACTCTTGGCATTGCCATTCCCACCCCCAACAACATGATTTCTGTTCAATCCAAGGGGTTTTCCCCCTTCAAATCCATTTTTTTTCCTTCTATCCATGTGGTGTTTTCCCTTAAATCCATGATCCCTGACTGCAGGAAGATCATTACCCTGACTCCAACAGGAGTCCCATTCCCATATCCCACAGAGTCTCAAATCCATGTGGGTTTTTTTCTTTAGATCTGTATTTTTTTCCCCTTAAAGCCATAATTCCTGACTCCCACAGGATTCCCATTCCACATCCCACAGACCATCGTGCTCTGAACTCCAAGCAGAATCCAAGACCC
>NW_008670013.1:0-388 GCF_000695815.1 Acanthisitta chloris | reverse complement strand
TTCCCTCCTGGGGGAAGCTTGGGAACAGCTAGCACAGGGAGGAGCTGTGCAGCCCTGGGATGTGGGATCCAACCATGGGATTTTCTGGATCTGGGGCTGATTTTTTATGGATGGATTCCCACAGGCTGGCGGGAAGGCAGGAAAGGACAGCGGCAAAGCCAAGGCCAAGGCTGTGTCCCGATCCCAGCGCGCCGGGCTGCAGGTATGGAGCTGGGAGGGATGGTGGGATGGGAATCGGGAGCGGGGTGGGATGGGAATCAGGAGCAGGGAGGGATGGTGGGATGGGAATCAGGAGCAGGGAGGGATGGTGGGATGGGGAGGAGGAGCAGGGAGGGATGATGGGATGGGAATCAGGAGCAAAGAGGGATGATGGGATGGGAATCAGGAG
>NW_008670012.1:0-1349 GCF_000695815.1 Acanthisitta chloris | reverse complement strand
TTCCCGCCTTTTTTTGGCCACCAGTTTTTGCCCTCTTTCCCGCCTTTTTCAGCCGCCATTTTTGCTCCTTTTCCCACCTTTTTCTACTACCATTTTTGCGCACTTTCCTGCCTTTTTAGGCCGCCATTTTTTTGAGCACTTTCCTGCCTTTTTCGGCCGCCATTTTTGCGCTTTTTCCCACCTTCTCCCAGTCGCCATTTTTGCTCCCATTCCAGCCTTTTTACGGCCCCCATTTTTGCGCGCTTTCCCGCCTTTTTTCGGCCGCCATTTTTGCACACTTTCCCGACTTTTTTCTGCTGCCATTTTTGCGTTCTTTCCGGTCTTTTTTTGGCCGCCATTTTTGCACTGTTTCCTGCCTTTTCTCGGCCGCCATTTTTGCGCGTTTTCCTGCTTTTTTGTGGCCGCTTTTTTGCGCGTTTTCCGCCTTTTTTCGGCCCCCCTTTTTTGCTCGTTTTCCCCCCTTTTTCGGCCTCATTTTTGTGCGTTTTTTCCCGCCTTTTCTAGGTCACCATTTTTGCTCGTTTTCCCGCCTTTTTCCGGCCACCATTTTTGCGCTCTATCCCGTCTTTTTTCATCCCCCATTTTTACTCTCTTTCCCCCCTTTTTCTGGCCGCCTTTTATAGGCCGCCATTTTTACGCTCTTTCCGGCCTTTTTTCGGGCCCCATTTTTGTGCTCTCTCTCGCCTTTTTTCATCCCCCATTTTTGCGCACTTTCCAGCCTTTTTTCGGCCCCCAATTTTACGCTCATTGCCGCCTCTTTCCGGCCCCATTTTTGCGCCTGTTTCCCACCTTTCATCGGGTGCCATTTTTCCCTATGTCTGCAGAAGAAATGGTGGGAAATAATACAAGAATGGCGCAAAAATGGCGCCTGAGGAAAGGCAGGCAACAGGTGCAAAAATGGCGCCCGAAAAAGCAGGAAACAGTGGCAAGAAACTGGGCAATGCATTGGGCAGGTGGCTCTGTTACAGGAAGTTCACTGATGCAGTACCGCAATTCATTCGGCAGGTGGCGCTGTTACACAGAAAAATCACTGGTGCAGTACCGCAACGCATTCGGCAGGTGGCGCTGTTACAGATAATTCACTGGTGCAGTACCGCAACGCATTCGGCAGGTGGCGCTGTTACAGGTAATTCACTGGTGCAGTACCGCAATGCATTCGGCAGGTGGCGCTGTTACAGGTAATTTGGGGATCTGGGGGTCCCTGTGTCCCCCGATCCAGGACGGACCGCAGGGAGGTTTGGGGGTCCCTGGAGGGGTTTGGGGGGCCCTTGTGCCCCCTCTGGTCCAGGATGGACCCCAGTGAGGCTTGGGGGGTTTACCTATGGGGTCCTGGTGGTCCTGGAAGGCCC
>NW_008670011.1:0-327 GCF_000695815.1 Acanthisitta chloris | reverse complement strand
TGTAGAGCAAGGACAAACAAACAGGCGACGCCAGCTGCGCCAGCTGCTTAGTAAGAAACTCCCAGTCTATCACTGATTAGTCTTTTTTTAGCTTCTTTGTTTCTTCCCCCCCTTTCTAAGTACTAAGTAAATTCTTTTACTTAGAATATTTCTTTAAAGTTTTCTGAATATATTTGCCCTATACCTTTTACATATAGTTTTATTCAGGGTTTAATGAACAAACTCATATGCAACCTTTTACAAGGGCACTCAGATAGTTCAGAGCACAAAGCGTTCAGGGCATTCAGAGCGCTCAGGGCACTCAGGGCACAGAGCACAGAGGTCACT
>NW_008670010.1:50887-80006 GCF_000695815.1 Acanthisitta chloris | reverse complement strand
AACCAGGTTTATTCTATGATTCTATGAAGTCTCCTCTCTGCCTCACTGTAAATTGCATCTTTGGCTGATCCTGATTTTTCAACCTCTCTGTTTTTGCCTGTCTTCATTTTCATAATCCTTGCAGTTTTTATCTCTGTAGTGCCATCTGTGTATCTGTTGCTTCATTGGATTTTCCATTCAAGTTACTACATTTCAGGAAGTTAGTTTTGTTTAGGGTTTCACGACTATGCTCTGGGCAATAGCTGTTTGATTTATTAAGGATTTCTGACCACAGTTTATATAAGAATCAGATGCTTGGACACATCTCAAGTCTTGCAAAAGTTGCCAGACAGAAGGATGCTCAAACAAGGATGGTCAGTAGTTGTGTGGATTTTTTTTAATCCATTTTTAATAGAAAAACTGAAATCACTTCAACTGCCAGAAAGCACATCAACACCCCCCCATGATGTTCCTTGCAAGGTTAGTAATACTATTCTCTTTTATCTCTTCAGCTCATCTCTATTTTTGATCCATTTTCTGTTCTTTAGGGATTTACAAACAAATTCCTCAAGATCAAACATCAGAGTTCCATCTATATTTCTTTCTTTTCTGGAATAAATTACACCTCACTATATAGTTGATAAATTGATCAGAAATTACCACTAAATTAAATGACAAGTTTTTTATAAGTCAGAATTTCTCCTTTAGGTGCCAAATGCACACCTCTTCTGTTCCTCGTGTTATTATCTGAACACATCTTTTGGGAATGTTGCTTCTGACCAAGTTAACCAAGAGGATTACTCTCATCTTCATCTAGTTCTTTTTTTCTTCCCAAACTTGTCTATTACAGCATTGGTTATGTGGTCTTTGGTTATATATGTCTTCTATATCTTGGTATTTAATTGCCTGGTATTATAATCTCTAGATTCTATTTAGCCCAATACTTGTAGTTCTTTCTTACTCCTGCTTCATTTATGCCAAGTTGTTAGTTCTCCCAAAAGGAGTATGAGACAAGGATTTAGTCAAGTTAAGAGTTTAGAACTTACATAATATAGGAATGCACTGATGGTCCATAAATGGAGCAAATAAAGGTTTCATGAGTCACCAGCTATCACAGAAATGCCAAAACTTTGAAATTTAATTTGATACACTTGTATTATTGCCATCCTGACTATTTGTTTTGCAAAACACCTCACATTTATCTAAACTATTGGCTTTTCAGTTAGAGGGTAATCTCTAACTAGCTCCTAGCACTGCCCTTCCAGAGGGGAGAAAGAGTGCAAACATTGGAGTCATCTCTGCCAAACTAAAAAGCTTCCAGCTATGAAGCTTTTCTTTTTATTCTTCAGACAGCTTTGTGATTCCATATTCTATTGTACCTTCTTTGATTGAAATCCCTTGCCAAACGCTCTTGAAAAATCTAAATATAACTACATCCTCTGAATTTGCCTTTATCTTGGTGGTAATACCTTCAAAGGATTCTTGCAGGTAAGATAAATGTTCTTTCCACTGTACAAACAAATATGGAATAACACTTCAGTTGTGCATGGATCCAGAGGAATTTTGACAAATGTGTGCACTTTATCATGGTGGCTTTATACCACCTCTTTATACTTCAGTCTTTTCAAGTAAAGCATCATTGCTTTCACTAGAGTCCATTTTTTCAACATTCTCATTCAAACTACAGAATCTTTTGAGGATTTTCTAGTAAAGAGGGGTTAAGCTCTTTTTGCATGTTTTTTGAACTCAAGTCACCTATCAAAGAACAATAAATGAATTCCTAAAATGTAGTGACAGCACAATGCAGAAAAGGGATGAAAAACATATAGTTTTCAAAATGCAATACAAACATTATTTATTTTTTTAAATAGTCATTGTTACACATTGTATAAGTGATATTAACATTTTTTTTGCCCAGAGAGGAAGTGTAAATGCTTTCAGATTTTTTTAAACTTATGTTTGTTTTAATGCCTAAACATAGTTTCGCTATTTATTTTTAAATGTACATAAATCTCATGTACAAATATTTATCTGAAAGCTGTTGCAAAAGTATTATATATGGCTTCCCCTGTTCCTGTTCTCCCTTAACATTTTCTTATAGCTCTTCTGGGAACAGAACAGGTGGTGAGATGGGCTCTTGGGCTGAACCAGGTCCCCAACTTACCTGTAGTATTTTGGCCTCACACTTATGAAATTGATATATACATTTGTTCCATCAAGAAGGTCCAAATATAATTTTGTGCTGGTGAGTGACCACTCTTACAAAGCCAGTGTTCTTTGTGCGAAGAATGTTATGTAAGTAATTTCTGCACATAACATGTTTTCTGAGTAGAAAATGTATATAGAAGAGCTCTTAAAGAATCCCAAGGTGAGCTATAATTTAGATGTTGAACTAGCATGATCTATAAAAATTTATTATGAAAACTGCTTATAATAAACATATTACTATTCCAATTTTTTACAAATAATTTTATTTAATAAATTTGCATTCTCCTCATCTTGCAGTCTTGAGGAGTCTAGTTAACACCCAACTTCAAGACCTTTGAGAAGCAAAAAATGAAAGGGCATTTCACATTCTCATTTCTTGAGTTTTCTAAAAGCAGAAAATACAGAGTTCAGGTATTCAGTAATGCCCAGGAAATTATATGCATGCAGTCTGTATGGTTGCCCTGCATGGGGGTAGCAAGAGGTGGTATGATGTCACCAGGACATGCCTAGGATGCATCATCTCTGCAAAAGCAGGTGTCCACAGCTGAACTGACCTTTTTCTTCCCATATGCTTGTAAGGGTAGTTAGAAATCATTTTGAAAGGGGATTGCAGCTTATTTCTGTAGTTGTTTCTTTGTGCTGCTACATCAGGGGGCATACTGCATCTGAGTATTAACTTAAAATGTCAGTCACTAACCTTTTGAACAGTCATTCAGTGAGCCTTTACCATTTAATGACAGGCATACATAATTAAGTGCCTGAATTTCATGCACCTTTTTCCTAGAGGGTTTTTCCATTAGGACCACAAACAGTTCTTGATTCTGGAGGCAGCAGAGCCCCAGGAGCAAATGTATTTCATTGTTTGGTTTAGTGCTTTCTGACAAACACCTATGAAACAGTGCTGGAATAAAAAAAAGAAAATATTCCATGCACACAGTCAGCTTTTGGCTTTGCATCATGCAAAATAGAAACTTGTCCCCAGAAAAAGTCATGTTGTGTCTCACAGGGACAGTCTACCTGATTGGAAACCTATTTAGCATTAGCAGTGAACTAGAAAAGGTCAAACTTTACACTTATTCAGGAGTTACTCTGTAAAATCAAACACAGATAATTTTTAAGTAGAATAACCAAAGCAGAAATGGTACAGATTACAGCATAGCTGGCCTCTCCCTCTCTCTAAGGAACATGTGAATTGTCATAAAAGCATGCACCAAAATTAATTTTCCTGGAGGGATCACTTCTGTCATTTCTGTACCCAGAGAACTATAGGGAAAAAGAGAATCACATGCAAACAGTGGGGTCAAAAATGTTCTGTACTTAGGGCAGAAAATTCTGTCTCCAAAGAAAACTAGATCACCTGGATGATGGACATATTGTCTTTGAATCACAGGGGTCATCCCCATGCTCCTGAGGTACAGTACTGCAGTCCCTCATACCCCTCCTTACATTCAGCTCTGTGTTTGCAAAATGTTTCTTTTACAACCAAGCAATTTCAAATGTGCTTTCAGAAATACTAAAGACTGCGCAAGCACTGTCAGAGGTGATTTGCCACACCTCATTTGAAGTAAAATATTTATCCTTTCTTTGTCAGCCCTGTCACCTCTGCATGACAGCTAACACGTACATGTCATGGGAGTGGAAGTGTAGTGAAGAATCACACAGGTCTCCACATCACAGTCACAGTTATCTCCTGGGCTGCCACCAAGTTGGGTTTTTATGCAGAGCCTGTGGGCTCTCCAGCAACCAGCTGCTGTGCCAATGTGGTAGCAAACAGTTGCTTTACTAAAGCTCTGTGGACTAAATACCAAGAGAGAAGGGAAGACAAACCTCCAAATGAGGTTTGTCATAGAGCAGGGGCTGATGAGGGTCACCAAGCACTGAATCCTGCTTGTTTTTGACACATTAAAAAGTTTCCTGAAGGTGGAATTGTTCTTGGTATTCATAAAAGGATTCTTGAAAAAAATAACCCAAAAACCTGTGACCTTAAAATGCTGTTGGAGTGTGTGTTTTCCCTTCTGATAACAAGAGAAACCTAATTTCAGGTTCTGAGGCAGTTTTAAAATAATTAAGGAACTATTGATTTTACCCAGGGGATCTGCATTTTTGTGCACAGGCCACAGTGTCACTGAAACACAAGTTTTCCCTCTGTCTTTTGACAGACAGAGGCACATAGAAGAGAACACACAGTTAAAAAAATAAATCTGTGCTGTTAAATACCACACAGAGAAGATCAGACCAAGCAAAGAGCAGCCTAAGATGCAGAAACAGAACTTCTCTACTCTATAAGTGGCATTTGACTTTACAGGATGAATTAACACATTTACTGTTAAGCTGGTTTGGTTAGGTTTAATGCATAAATTATAGCATTCCTTAGCATTGCAATGAGTACTAACTTCCCTAGAACAATCTCCAAGTCTGCCTGCAATAAATGTGTACTCCTTCAGCTGTTGTTACCCACCTATTTTCATGTAACTCTGTATTTGTATCACATTTACTGCACATCAAAACATATTCATGATTACCTCTTGCTGATTTTGCCACAGGAGTCATTCAGGGAACCATTAACGTTTTTCTCTCAAGCATACAGAAGTTGGTGTGTCTATTAAAAGGTTACTCTCCTAAGATCTTTACCCTGCATGCTGATTTTAGAATTGTAAATATGCTGATGAAATTTTACCATATCTCAGTGAAAAGTTTTCTTGCAATTATAGATACTGACTACAGGTTTTAACATCATCTTGAAACCAGGTGGCAGTTCAGAGGAAGACATTGATTCTTTAACTGCCCTTGACATTAGCTGTGTGAAAGACCAAGCTCAGGAACACTCATCTGGTATATACAATATTGTTTGCAAGTGCTTTGGAAAAGGACATTCGTATGCTGAACCATAAGTATTTCCACTCATCTTTTAGCTCAGGAATGATGATGAAGCTCATCATCTGTGATGGTAATTTTATTACAGTGATTGGATCAACTCAGGATTAAAGCTTCTTGGATTTGGCAATAGCCTCTTACACTGTGATACTGCAGGTCATACTTTTGACAAGAGGACTAATTGCATTGCTCCTGTGAAGATTTGTTTATATTTATGGTTTTCCATTAGAATAGCTCACAAACCATTTTTCAGACAGTTAGCTCACAGTACTTTGCTACCATTTTTTATTCTGAACCAAAATGCAACTTTTCTTCAATTAGATTGTTCTCACATTCCCTCAAGCATGAAAAAGGTAGAACCACTTTTATTTCAGATGGCTGAAAATTCCACCCCCACATACATCTTCAAAGATTAAAGACAGCAGGAAGGGGGTTTATGTGAACTAAATAAATGGCTTTGCCTTGGATATAGACCAGGCCTCTAGCCTCATTCCTAAAAGAAAAGGATCAGAATATTAATGTATATGCAATTGGGAAAATAATGTGGTGTTATAGCTCCTATAATTCAACTTGCCCAACATTTCGTGCTGTCCTAGAAAAATAGAATGTCAGATTGCAGTAAATAAAACTGCATGTTAATACAAGTCTAAATTCTAAGACATGGCATGAGTGATGCTTTTAGTTAAAGTGGCTGGGATAAAAATGTATTGGTGCTGTCAGTTTTCATGCTTCGGGATGCACATTGATCACTCAAAAAGGCTGGGAAAACATTTATCCCCTCACAGCCCATTCTTCCTCCTCTCACTCCGAGTTTGTTGAGTATGAGTGTGTCATTTGCATTCTGGCTTATATTCTAAGACATGGCATGAGTGATGCTTTTAGTTAAAGTGGCTGGGATAAAAATGTATTGGTGCTGTCAGTTTTCATGCTTCGGGATGCACATTGATCACTCAAAAAGGCTGGGAAAACATTTATCCCCTCACAGCCCATTCTTCCTCCTCTCACTCCGAGTTTGTTGAGTATGAGTGTGTCATTTGCATTCTGGCTTATTTGCTTTTCTCTGGATTCCTGCTTTAAGATTGTGTAAAATATTGGTTTAACCTGATAAAATAATTCCTGGTCATATTTATCAGCAAGTAGTAGTAAGGAATAATGTGGCCACATGTGAACTGATTAGCATTTTATTTGTTTTCTGATTTCCTGAAAAAGGTGTGTCAGATCTGTCTTAGGAAGATTAACCTGTCATTAACCTAAGTGCTATCAAGAAGATAAAGGCTTGCCAGGCAATAAGCTGTTAATTGAAAACCTGGGCTTTTTTTCCTTGGCAGTCAATCAGCAAAAAGTAAAAGCATCCAGTTTCACCCACATTTTTCTACAAAAACTGCAAGCAGGATGTTGCACAAGACAATGGGGCATTAAAGATAGAGGCCTTTCTCCTGAAAGTTTGTCACTAAAATCAGATCTGTGAAGTGGGATGTTACAGCATGGAGGTATATTTGTTTCCCAGAAATGCAATTTAAGATCTTTCCATGCACCCCAGGCATAGAGGTGTGAGTCACATCTGGAATGTCCTCTAACAAACTCAAGACCTTTTTAAAACAGAAACATATTTTGCATCATGACACAGAAGGAGACATCCCAGGGATTGATTTCTGCTTGTGAAGGCATTCAACATACCTGTTGTTAAGCTAAAAATACTTCTAGCCTAGCTTCTTTCCTATATAATTTTGCAGGCACCTCTGGTTTGTGAACTGTGGATGCTGTTACAATTGATGTGGAAAACAGTGGTCCAGAAATTACCTGCGTGAGGAATTTCTTTCAAGTACCAGAGTTTTTGTACAAGAACAAATCATATCAAAATTGAATGCAGGGGTGATGCTAAGCCTCCTGCTGCTTCAAAAAAGAAACCACCTTTTTTTAAACTGGTCTTACAGTACTGTACTATCACTGAGGATTCAAAGCAGTTGTCCATAAACATGAATTTACTATGTTTCTTGTAAACCATGATAAAAGGCCGTGCTGTGCAGGAAAAGTAATATGAATGGACTTTCAATGTCTTAAAGCCAGTAATACTCTTAACACAGTGACTGAGCATTCTAAATCTCTGCCTTGGGATATCATTTGCCTTAATTACTTGTGGATCATCTGTCTTAAAGTGCTGACTTGTTCTTGAAAACATAAGTTTGGTGACGCAGTGAAAGTCAACCTACAAATGTGAAAACTTCAATTAATATTTTTTATAGTTAGTTACACAAATGTAAACAGCCTAGAAAAAATATGAATTATATGAATGAAAAAATAAATAGTAGGTTTATCTTTTAGCTTTTTCCCTCTCTGTCTCTCTCCCTTTCCAGGAAAAAAAATAAAAAGACAAAAGCCACTCATGTCATAGGAAGTGTAGGAAGTGAAGATATCTAATATGTATTCATGTCCAGAACTGGAAATTTGATAGCCAGAGGCTAATTTGAAAAATTATAAAGAAATACAGGAAAATTAATTTCCTGAAAATAGTGTGAATTGAACACCCTAGAATCAAGAGGGTAAAGCATTAAAAGAAGATAAATCAGGCAAAGTTTAGAAGGTATTAACAGGTTATGATCATGAATTTGTTGTAGCATTTCACTGAAGTATGGAATGGGCCTTTTAGAATTAAAAGAATATTAAAAATATCCTAATGTCATTTTTAACTGAACAAAAGAAATCTGCACCAATTTCTGGCACTTTTGGTAGAGGAAGAGAAGGACTTTCATCAAGAGCAGTATCTATAGTAGTAGTATGGATGCATAGTAGGCTTGCATTAGGAATTAGCCATGAATTTAAAAGCAGAATTAAGCTAATTATTATCTAATTGAATTATCTAATAGATCTAATTGTTAAACTAAATATTAGTGCAGTTTTGAGTGCTTATAGGACACAATTATTTCACATAAGGGATACAAATTTTGGCACTGAGCAAGGCTTCAAGAGTGTGTGTCATTTATTATCAGACCTTGGAATTCATCTATTTTGGGGTGATATAGCAGGAAGATGTTTAGGTTTCAGTACTTTTGGTCAAGATGAAACATAGCTGTGTTACTTTCGCTTACGTCGTGTTCTGTGTTTTTCCTGTGACTGAATACCTGTCTATATGCAAATAAAGTCATTTTTAGGAGGCAGCATGCACGATAGAACTGGATTGTAAATTAGTGTCATCTGGTCCAAGTTTGCAGATCTTACCGAGTCATGTTTAAAATTAAATTGCCCACTACCTCTTTCCTCTCTGTAATAGAGTCTGTGCTGCTGGTGTGCAAACAGAAATTGAATTTATACACAGTACTTTATGCTGCTAAACCAACTACATTGTGAGAATACTTTTTTGTGTTACACTAAAATTTCTATTTTATTGACCAAGCATTCACCATGATACAAGTTTTACCCACTCTGCATCATTAGATCCTAATCTGTCTTTAATTACTGCTTAGATGCTATTCTGATTATGCTATAAATGATGAATAGCTATAAACTCACTCCAAATGGTTAGGCTTCAAACATTAACTTTCCAAATTTACTACATAATACTCTCCAGGTATGCCACCCACTTAAATGCTTACATTTTTTGATTCTTTGTGAATTTCTTTCAGCTCTTATGCTACTGTCTCAGTCTGCTAAAAACATATAGACACCTCTTAAATTACTTGCCTTTTGTTGCCTACATATCTGCACATAGTCTTTCTCTCATTTTCATGTTTCAAGCCAGACAAATGCTTGCATTTTGGCAGAATAAAGGTAGCAATTTTCACTACTACTAGGCCCAGGCTCTTGGTGAAAACTGATATGGGTCTTGTAAAGTTGCTGGATATCTGGCAATTTTACATACACTGAGATTAGCCATTTAATCTGTCAGATGGAATAATGTAGAATAGGTTAGATGGATAGTTTTCAGAATACATATTATCCCTGTTTCAGGACTAGCTGAAGCATCTCATAATCATTACACCATGCTTTACCTCATTTTCATGTGTTGAGATAGGTAGTTGATTATTTTTAACACTTCTCATCATGCCTGAATGGTGACAATAATAGCTTCAGTATTGCGTTTTGTAGGAATGTGTTGTTAAGAACTGGAGCAAGTTACATCTGTCTTGATCCTTTCTGTCTTTGAAAATCATGACATTGCTTCCTTTCCTCCTCTCTTTAATCAACTGTTGGGACTTGTTGGCACTAGCAACATCAACATACTTCAGGGAAATGACATAGCTAAGGATTGTCCAGACTGACTTGCAGCCATAAGAGAGGAACAAGAGCACTTAATGCTCTTCCTTCTGCTCTGATCCACTAACAGCACTGCACTCTTCAGGAGCTCTTTGTTTTCTTTTACTACGTCTTCTTTAATTCTTTAATTCTGGGATATTTTAGGTGAGGCTTTTGTTGTTGTTTTTTGGGGTTTATTTGGTTTGGTTTTTTTTTCTTTAAGCAAGAAACTTGCCTGTCTCCTTTTGTGAGCCAATAATTCTTGACTTTCCATTACTTCTATACCAGACATCAAGATCCATGACTAACTTTTGTGTCTGGTCTGATTTCATTGTAGGTGACAATCAACTTTCTTTTACTGCAAAGAAAGTTAAAGTACTGTACAAAGACACTTCATAAAACCATCTTTTCAGGGCATCTGTACTGATAAGCAACAGTGCACATGGATGGAAGATAATCAATGACAATTATGCTGTGAAAAAGCCTCTACTATTCTCAGATAGTAAGTCCTATCACCTCTATAATAACAGCCTACTATTAGCTCTGCTACAAATCCCTGTTCTTCTGAAATATATAACAGTTCTCAAAGTATACTCTAAGATAAAGGTGGTGTAATAAACCTAATATCCAAGAGCAAGTGTGAAATTACCCACTCACTTTTCAGTAGGCAATATAACAGAGCAGTTGAAGCAGTTATGTGCTATATATAAATGATAGGCAATTGCAGGCTAGTACAAATCTATACCTCTGATCAAATAGAGGATTTAGTTTCAGTCTGCACCCCACTGAGTGCCTTCCCTGCAAAACCAGTCTAATTTCTACTTCTTCCTTTTGGACTTTGCATGTTGAAGGGCAGAATGAGCAGAGAGGCTGACCTGCCACTGCTTTGGGCTGTCAGATGGAAGGTTTGAGCTGCTTGTCAGCTTTTCACCGAACAGGGTTCTTCTGCTGGCATCAGTTCAATCACTTCTCTTAATGGTCTCTATAGCTGCTTAAGATGTTATTTAATAACTCTTAGCAGACAGACATATTTAAGATGATTAATTCGGTCAAAGGACTTGCAAAGAGCTTAATCTTTTTCACCGACTTTAGAAAATGCTTTGTGGGTGCTTATATATATCTTTGTTCTATATTGTGTCCACCAACTGGGTGCCCATCATCCACTTGCTCACACCCTCACCCACCTCCATCCCCCAAGAGTTGGAGGAGACAATGAGCAGAGCAAAAGTGAGAAAAATCTGTGGTTCAAGATAAAGACAGTGTCATAATCTGTTTCCTAATAATGACGAGCTGGTGTCTGAAAATGTACTGGATTGAGATGAGAAACAACTAATAAGGAAATATTGATAGCTCAGCTCTGCCATTTAAAACCCATTAACATCAGTGGACCTGTTTCAGATGAAAATAAAAGCAAAGGTGAAGTAGGATGCAGTTGCGTCTGATAAACGAGTAGCATCTGACTCTTATTAGCCATAGCCATGATTTTAATCAAAAGTTAGGTAGACATATGGAAAACTTGAATTTATTGTAAGTGGCATTTTAGAAACTTTGCTTCAAGATGAGACTGAAGACTCACTTAAGTGTGAGGCTTTTCCTCGATTTGAGTGTGATCTTAATTGAGTCTTATGCATGGAATTTTGCCTTCCATACCTGTTGCGATTTGAGTGTGATCTTAATTGAGTCTCATGCACGGAATTTTGCCTTCCATACCTGTTTAAATTATTGTGTTTTTCTTTTAAGGATTTAAATTGCAATGGCAGTCGCTTTTGAGAAACTAATAATAATTTTACATGCAACATTTTTCTGTAAATAAATGTCTTGATGCAAATGATACCTCTGTAATTCTTGTTTATTATTCTGCATTTCCTGGTAATTTATTTTATAAATACAGGGTTAATACAATAAATCTGACATTTATTCTAAATGAAAACACAGCCTCAATTATTTTCAGAAAGAAGATTTTAAGGCAACAATTATATACCTATTCTATTCTAAATGAAAACACAGCCTCAATTGTTTTCAGAAAGAAGATTTAAAAGCAACAATTATATACCTATTTCCTAAACTGCCAAAAAAAAACAACCCAGAAAGAGTTTTTCTAAGACCCTGCTGTTCACCCAGTATATTAAAGCCAAGGACTTGTCCAAGGTTTCAGATCCCTTAATCATGCTTTCTTAGCTTCAGTTGTACATTTTTAGCATGTACTTAGAACAATATAATTACTACTTTATGCAGCTGTGAGAAAATATAGCTGCTTAACTCCAGTGTGCCAAACACAACACATAGTCTTGCGTGGCTTGGAGCAACATCTGCTCTCATAAATTTGCTATAATAAGACTCCCTAGGCTGGGGTGTTGGAAGTCTGACCCTAGTCTTGTCAGGGTGGTTAAATGCAATGTAGCATTCAGTCAGCTGTCTTGTTCTTTGCTGGATGAATGAGTGTAAAGACATGTAGAATGTGCCTGTACAGAGGTAAGATAAATGGAAAAGGCAATTCAGTAACACTAATGCAGGTACTAAAATAATGTTACATCAGAATGTGGTAGAATCTGGACAAATAATTATTCTTTAGTACCTCAATAATTTATCTTTATGTGGTATCTTGAACTTCTGCTGCGTGCAGTACCAATTTCTGCACTTTACAGTATGTATCAAAGCTGGGAGCTGTTGCTTTGAATTTTCTCATGTGCTTCTCTTAAAATCAGAGAAAGGAAGCCCACCAAATAAAGCTTTATTTTTAGCAAATTTCCCAAAGTAATTTAATTTTTCTAGAGATGCCAACAATCAGAATATTGCCTCACAAGTACTGAACTACTAGATATTTTAGCGTAAAATACTCAGCATTTTAAAAAATCCAAAACATATAACACTGTTTCTTAAAAGTTTTAGTCGGTTTTCCATCTTCCCTGTTTCTGTGCAAAAGCACCTATTCACCTGTTACTTGCTTAATGTGTTTAAGTTAATTATGTTCTAAGGTTTCACTTCACCAACCACTTCTTACTTGCTCTTTCACAAAATTTCCAACTCTAATCCACTTCTCTTCCTAGTACAAAACTACCTGTCTCCTGTTGGATGAAAAAATATGTGGAAGGACACCTTTTCATCTCTGGCTGATACTAGTGAACTCCAGCGGGCAAAACAGATGATTTAATCAACATTTTTCTGGCTTATACTGTGTGTATTGCACTCTACCCTACACAGCCAGGCTGCCAAGGAGACCATGCTTTTCCAAGAAACTTATACTCTTGTTCCCAGTCAAAAGCAGATGTTGAACACTTGAGCTACTTTCACTCCTTCCAAACCCTTTCAACCCTTTGTCTTCCTGAGAAGTACTAGTACTGCATCATATGCTTCCATATGCTTCCATAGGCTCAAACCTACTTGAACCTATTAGCAAGCCTTTTTGTAGGCCCTTTGCTTCCATTTTGCACTTACACCTCTAAATGCACTATTTCTGTTGCCTGGCTGAAGAGGCTGGTGCAGCCATCCCTTACTCACTGCTTTCAGGACTAAGTGGGCTTCAGTACTGTGCTGCAGGGTGGGATAAAACTAAAGTTCCCCAGTACAGAGCCCTTGGACCAGTTCCCTCAGCCCAGTGGAGGCACCACCTGCTTCCACAGCCTTGACTCAGAAATAAGGGGGTGTCATGTCCCTGATTTCAACTTGTAGTTTGGCACTTACTGTGGCTGCTTTAGCATTTTAACTGCTAAGAAGGTGATAAAAAGGGTACCTCTGATTTTCTTTAAGTTTATTCTGTTCTTGTCTTTTTTAGTGCAGTGAAGAAGCCTGTACCATTATATGGGAACCTGGTGCAGTGACAGCATTCATGGGATCTTGCCATCTTCCCTGGGCATGTGGAGGAGAACACTGAAAATGCTAACCACTAATTTAAGGTAAGATTTTCTATGTGAAAACTTAAGCAAACCTGCTGTGCTTATCTTGTGTGCAGGCAGGTTTGAAGCAAGTTTCAGTCTGTGCTTCAGAGCCTTATGCAGAAATATAAACAAAGTTTGAGCACTGTACAAAATACCCAGAACACAATAAACCTCTGATCAACTTTTCACTAGTCTAGGACATGTGCCCTGCAGTTTTACTCTAAGCAGAAATTCTCAGGTGGATAGAGATCACCTGGAGTGTGACTTTGTAAGACTGTGCTTTAATAAGTTACAGTTTTGAGGACTTGGCTGCTGTTTGTTTCTGTAAGGGCAGTGCTGTTCATCTGTGTGAGCTGTGGTCTCAATAAGGAAGGGAGCTGAGACATTGCTCCCTTTGCATGGCGAATTCCTATTTTACCACATTACATAACTCTAATCCTGGTTTCAGCACTTCCGCAGGATGAAAGTGGCAGGTATTTGGCTCTTTTCCTGTCACATCACCATAGCATAATGGTGGATTTAGCAGGGTGAAACAAGGATTTTCGTCTCTTACAACCTCTTATGTCTGTCTCTGAAGCCAGTAATAGCCATGCCCCCCTGTGGGTGTTCAGGACTATTTTTCAAGGGCTGAGAGTCTGTTCCTTTTTCTGGACAGTGAGTTGAATTAAAAGTGAAGCTGCAAGTAGTTTGCCCTTGGATGAGAGAGGAAATCTTTGGTTTAGTGCTGAACTCAGCGGTCAGGAGATTGTATAAGTTGAATACGTAAGTTTTTGGCACATGCTGTGTCTCTACCAGATTTGGAGGAGAACTGGGGATTTGAGAGTATAACTCGAAACACTGTGCTTAGAATTTAAACTGGATGTATTGTGGCAGCAGTGCTATCTAAACTCCCTGTGCAACTCTCACTTTTTATTGCATTTTAATTTGGCTCATCATATACTGTGTTTCCCATAGGGAGTAAAACTCCAAACTGACTCACTTGTCAGATTTTGCTCCTGAGACTGTCTGGTCTGTAGTAAAAAGCTAAGGGTTAAGTCAGGTTCTGAAGACAGAAGCAAAAAATGGTTTGGATATTTTCAGCCCATTTACCTCCTGAAACAAACAAAAAAAAAAAGTGGTATATTAAGCAAATGACAGAATTAGGAACATATCCCACACTCCTGTTAACATGGGACATTAAAGTTAAGAAGCTCTAGGTCAGGTCTAAAGAGCAACTGGTCCCACAGTAGGTTTTTGCTCTCCAGGTGTCTTTTACATTGAACAACCACTGGACAAAGCACACTTTAGTAGAGTCTTCTTAAACTAAAAAAAAAAAAAATCTGCAAAAACTAAGATTAAAAGTCAAAACTTAACCAGGCTTCTTACTTAAGGATTATCAATTTGTGCGGTAAAACTTATTTGTTTCTACACTATTTAAAAAGCATTTATTAGCAAAATGGTGATATTTCTGTTCCAGTGAATATAGATGCTGTGGCCAGCTACCTCATTAAGACTGTTAATATAATTATTCTAAGTCATTTTCTGAGAGGATAAAAACAATCTCGACGTTAGAAAAACTGTGGAAATCACTCAAAAAACATTTTAGTAACTTAGACAGAGTTACTGCTGTGTTTTGCTATTCTTTTTATTCAGTTGATACAGTTGTAAAAGAGCAAGAGCATGCTGCAGTTGAACTGTCAGATTTTAGTTCATGCATTAAACACTCTTCAAATTGTGTTATAAGCATGACACAGCAGTCTTATCATCATTATGTGTCTGAGACTGAGCAGATGTTCGATACAATTGCTAGAAATACCAGTGGTTCCCTAAGGTGACTTTTCTGCCCATAGGGAGAAATGCATTAAACCCAGCCTTTTAACACTGTTCTGTGGGAAAAGATGACAGGCTTAAGACCAGAAGTACTGAACTGCTACCAGTGTCAGACTTCTTGCATGTAACATTAAGCCTGCAAGAAGCCAGCTTCCCTTACTCAAGTGCAGTGGCATAATAGCTGAATGCATAACATAGGGTCTCACATAAGCTTGCAGTACAATTTCCAGGTGTGTTAAGCCTCTGTCTGTTATTTGGGTTGCACTTCATCTATTGAAATAACATCCAGGATTGTTTTGCATCCATCTTAAGGCATTCAGTAAGTCGAGCTGGGTTATTAGACAATACAGACTAGGCAACATGAATATTCCGTCTGAAAGAAGTTCCTTCTTCATCCCCTTTCTCTGTTGCTACTGTTACCCTCCTTGCCAAACTCATAACCAGCATGCATGCAGTGACATGAGTAAATACACCATAAATTGTTCAGTGGAAGCTGCCACATCCCTGCAGCAGAAGGCAGCTCTTCCTCAGCCCCTCCAAGGACGGAGACAGAGAAGTGGGAGGAGACCTCATACCCAAGATGGCAAGTGACTAAGTCAGGTGTCAGATCTGCATGCACTACTTCTGGCCCTAGCATGGTTTCACTGCAGCTCTGAGACAACTCTCTTTCTGTGCTGCAGCTTCTTATCTCAAATAAAGGAAGTGTTTTTTAGTACACAGACTCTTTCCATCATTGATGTAAAATTAAAATAAGAAAGCTTTTTGCTCTTCTGCTGGCACTGTGTGGAGAAAACATTGATGGCATTGGATAGCATGGACACATCGCAAAGACATATTGGATATCACAAGGGGTTGGCCTTCAGTCCAGTTCTTTAATTTTAAGCACAGCAAATTACACACTGTGGCTGCCAGATGGTTTGGTATCATTTTTTACAGCTGGTTGAAAAAAACCAGAATTAATTACCATAAAATTGAGAAGTTTTCAGCTACTTAAAAGTGTACTAAATTAGAAACTACCCATTAAGGAAATTTTCTGCTACTTCTTCTAACAGAATTGTGTGCACTGAAGTCTTGTAAGCACACTTTGTGTGTATGATTTTCATCTTTCTCCATAAAAGCTCTGACTGAGTTACAAGAATATGAAGCCTTGCAGCATTTAAAAGCATTGGTTTCATTTGTTGCACACAGTTTGTTCCCCTCCACTGTACCAGCAGAGTTGCACTGCAGGCCATGGTTCTTAGTAAAGATGCCCTGACTGAGTGACTGAGTGCTTTAGAAATCTTCATCACTGATGTGTATTTGCTTTTATTGTCATTGAACTTCTTAGAGATCTGCTAAAGTTCTTTTCCAGACATAAGCTATTAAGAGAACAGCTTGTCTGCACACTTGTAGGGGATCCTACATCGATGTTTACAGTATGGCAACCTACAGCTGCCTGATTGTATTCACCAGGAATTAAGAGTATTTTGAATTATAAAAGGGTCACACTGGTGTAATTCGAAGACAAAAAAAAAAAAAAGGATGCTTTCTAAATAGGGGGAATGTGCTGTTCTCTGAGTACTGGCGCAGGCAGAGTTCCTGTTTCACTGGAAAACAAAGTGACCCTGACTGTGGCAGGGCATGCCCTGACACAATTTTTCCAATGAGTTTTGTAAGGGAAGTGATTGGCTTCTCCTGTTTTTCAGTGCAGACAGTGTCTGCTTTTTTCCCCATCCTCAGCCACACTGGAATTTTGGTTGAAGCCATGTGCAGGGTGCTGGTGGGGGACTGCAGGGTGGCCTCTGTGGGGAGCAGCTGGGACAGCCCCGTGTGGGCACAGCCAGTTTCACCTCACTCCATTGGACCCACCAAAATCCACAGCTGAGCCACAATGGCTTCAGGAAAAGCCTGTGTGAGAAAGGGCAAAATGCCACAGAGTCAGTGAGAAGTGAGGGGAAGCATGTGAAAAACAGAACAGACACCGAAGTCAGCGAAAGAGGAGGTGCTCCAGGTGTCTGAGCAGAGATGACCCTGCTGGAGGACATCATGCTGGAAAAAGCAGCCACACTGCAGCCCGTGGACAGGACCACACTATGGCAGGTGGACATGCCCTGAAGGAGCTGTGGCCCACGTAGACCCCACACCAGAGCACGTAGATCCTAAATTGCTGTAGCCCATGGGAAGGAACCACTCTGGAGAAGGGTGAAAGAGTGCAGAGGAAGGAGAGGCAGAGATGAGTTGTTATGGACTCAGTACAGCTCCCATTCCTTGCACTGCTCAGGGGCAGGAGCTAGAGGAGACAGGCATGAGAGCATGAAGTTGAGCACTGGGAAAAAAAGAGGGCCAGTGAGGATGGTGCTGGTTTTGGGGTTTTTTTTTCTTCTCAGTCTGGTACTCTATTTTAATTGAGAAAAAATTAATTTTCCTCAAGTCAAGTCTGTTTTGCTCATGACAGTAATTAGTAAGCAATCTCCCTTTCTTCTTCCTGACCTGTGAGCTTTTTCAGCTTAATTTCTCCCCTGTCCTGCTGAGGAGGCAGAATAAGAGAGTGGCGGGGTGGGCATCTGGCAGCCAGCCACAGACAACCCACCAGAATCATTTACAACACAAACTGGTACACTTCAGGAGTCACTCTGGGTCAGCACAGCTACTCAGCTTGATTATTTTTACCACTCCATGTTGCATGTGCTTAGTTGCCATGTTTTGCATCTGTGGACAAATTGCTACCCTCTTGTTTCTACAACTGTGCAGATGTATGATGAACTCAGAAGACAGGACTACAGCACCATTCAGAGATGCTGCAGCTCACTCAGCCTCCATTAATAAGCTGCTTTCCTCCAGCTTTGGCATATTGTTAATTTAATTAGAAGTAAAAGCATTCAGGCATCTTTAAGGTGAAAAAGAAAGACCAAATATTTCCATGCAGTTTGAATTGCTTCCCCATCAAGGACCCAAGAAACATAGAGATTTGTTTTCAGCTATCTTTTTATATTTTGTCCTATGCTGTGTTGCAGCATTGGGAAAGTTTACTATCTGTGCATGTTTACTGGGGGCTTGTGTTACTGGGAGATGCCAGAAGTTTGCTGTGCAAAGTGCACATTCACATTCTTAAAGGTTTTCCACGGCAAAAAACCAGTTTTTCAAACTTTTCTGGGAATTGATCTACAGTACTAAAAAGTCTGTTATGATTCTTCTGGTGAGTTACATTTTAGATCTAGGGATATGAAACTTTTATTAGTACTAGAGAGTAGGTTTATCAGTTGTCCGGGCCTTTTTCTCCAGTACTGCAGACTTATAATTTTTAAATACTCCAGTTTCTCCTTTAAGGCATAGGAGGACAATCAGCTGTGAAAATGTCGTTATTCACCAGCTGATGGTAAAGATTTAGTTTGCTTATCTAGGATTTCATATCCTCCTGAGTTTCATTAGTGTTCACTCCTTTCTCTATTTGATTTTGTTCAGTTGTTGCCCCTTTACAAACTTCTCTTCACTCCTTTTGTACACACACAATACCTTGTAAATGTAAGTCCTAAATATTTTTTCTTCTATATAAGAACAGAGATTCCTCCTGAACATTCAAAGAACTCAGAATCATGCTACATTCAAGTAAAAAATATTCTTTACAATGACTTCTATTCCAAGATGATGTGCCACTAGACAGATGCTATTAGGCTTTGTGGATGCTCTGTTCAAGAAAAAGAGCATTTTTAATTTATATTCTTGAATTTATTAACAGACATGTGTTGAGAACTTCAGAGAGCCTTCTTAAATTATGTGAAATAAACAAAAAGGTTAAGACTAGTTCAGAAAACCTGAGTGCAGCTTTAGCTTTCAGTTATCGTTGCAAAATATTTTGGCAGTCAAAACTATCTAAAGATTACTGAAGAAAGAATTTAGTTCACTTAACTGGATTTTGTGATTTTATTTTTTTGGGGGTGTGTGAATACACTCATTTCTTTGACAGCAAGCTGGAAAATTTGGCCTCAAACTTATTAATGCAAAAGCAGAGTGATTGAGTAACTTTTCAGATTGAGAGGAATTGCTCTAGGAGGTGTAACTTATGTGTTGGACAAACCATTTTTAAGAACTGTGAGAGAAGTAAAATTAGTCTATTAAAGATCAGTTTTCCAGGCTCATACAAACAGCACTTGCTGTCAAGAGTAGTTCACATATATCAGTGTGAAGTGCTTTACAAGGATGAGGCCTGGTTTAGTAAGTAAATCAGTTTGGAGTATTTGGAATACTCTTCCCTTTTGTATGTGGTATGGAAAAGAATTTGGTAAAAATCTTCATGCTCGTTTTTGCATGCTGTGCATGTGAATTTTAGGGGATAAGAACTTTTTCCTATCATCCCATATCTTCCCAGGACTTCGTGCCAATTCAGTGGATATTGTATTCTCTCAGAAAATGGAAGTTTAGAACAGATTAGAGGCTTTCTTAAAATGCCTCCTTGTGAAACTGGAAGTTCAGTTGAGGTCTCTATTTCCACCTAAGTGTAATGGCTGAGAGGAACCTACTTGATTTCACAAATGGAATATGTAACCCCTACTTCTTAAGCTAAAGAGCACATTTCTTTTCATGAAATTTAACATTCAGACAGCTTTGGTGCCCCAATCAATTTTTTCCCCTTTGTTTCCTTTCAAATTTTGATTGAAAGTCTGAATCAAATTTTTCATAGCTTAGAGTTCAAGTGGTTTGCACTTAACAGTGAATGCTGATATTAGCCCCTGTTATGATGAAACTTCTTTAAAAATGCAAAAAAGAAATCTGTCATACATCAGCAAACCTGTCTGGAAACAGTGCTCTTTACTTTCTAAACTCTAACAGATTTCTTTTGCCTTTATTTTAATTGCATGAGTTGATTAAGCATGTACACTCCTCTTCTAAAGGTTCTGAAGTTGTGCCTTGCTATACATAGAATGCAGTTTCTTAGTGTAAGTTCTCTAACATGTATTTCCATCAGTTTTTCAGACTAAAACACAGAGCAATACTTTGTCAATGCTCAGTTTAAAAAAACACTTGAATAAATGTTGTGTTCATGCTGGTATTTTTGCATATCTTAAAGTTTGTCAAGAATTACAGCAGCCAGGAACTGGCTTGACATTGCTGTGGTGGTGGGAGATAACTTTTGAGCCCAGTCAGTGCTGCATAGCACAGTGGTGATGAAATTCCTCTTGAGGAATATAAACTATAACAGATTGAAAGATCTTCACACATCTTTCTTTTAAATTCAGTTCCATGCTGGTTTTATTTTTGTTTATTGCCTCTCAGGATGTAATACCAAATGTTGATATTAAAATAAAAAGATACAATTTTCCTTGTTTTCCTTGTCCTATCCTATTAACAGGCCTTGCTCTCAACTATTTAGGGTCCTTCTGTCACAAAAATAGGAGTAACCAAAGTTACAAGTTTTTTCAATCTGAACACACTAATGTAAAAACTGGCATTGTTGCTGGCCAAAGGTTCAGGTTTTTGATGCCCTACAAAGTAAGTTACTGTAATCACAAGTCCATTCACCATCAGTTGCTGTTGACCAGAGATGAACCTTGGAAGTACCTTACAGGCCACTATTTGCATGTCCTCTCTTATAGGTTGTTAATCATGGTGAGTTATTAGCTAGTAATTCTCTACATGCTGATGAAAATTTATAGGAGTTCTCAATAGAAATATATTTTTAAGGGAATTCAGGGCTGCTTTTATCCAGGATATAAACCAAAACAGTCTCTTTAGATTTTAAAGACTATTTGATTGGGTTTTAAAATGAAATAGAAAATTTCTGTCCACCTCTATATCTACAAAGCAGACTACACTTGCAAACTGCAGCAAAGCTGTGAGTTGCAAACACAGCTTTTCAAGAAAAACTTAGTAGTCTGAGGGGAAAGATGGCAGAATTACTAAATTGCCTTCACAGGGTAAATTACATTTAATTTTCAAGTATTTCTTGTTATTGAACAAAAGAAGAAAAATGTGGCCAGTCCTTGGCTTCCAGAGTTAATATATTTCCACCTATAAGAACAGATGCATATAGATGCCAAAGATGTCCATCTATGGATTATTTGCAGAGAGACATCCCCTGGGGCATTGGAATTGAACCTGCTCCTGTGTTCTACTGAGTCCCTCTGTGCCCATTGCTCAGAGGGATTATGATGCTTGGTATGCCATGAATTCCTCTGAGTGTTCACACTGCACTAGTCTTGCCACTTAGATAATCCCAGACTCTACTCCAGGGAAGGACTGACAGATTAGATGTAATTACTACCATCAAATCAAATTATTACTTATTAAATGTCTGATTTCTTTCCAAGGCTAATGCTACTAAGCATGTTATGTATGTTCTTCATATTAAGTTTATATAATCACTTTACAAATATGAATTGTTAAATTGTTTCATTAATTCCTTTTCGTGAATTTTGTGATATTTAGTATCCATCTGAAGGAGCAATAAGTTTTATTTATCCTATCTCTTTTCTCCACTTAGGGTAGGGGAAAGGTTGCCTTTTTAGAATAGTGTGTTGTGTAAGAGTCCTAGAAAGATTATGGTGCCACCTTAATACTTTATAAAGGGATTTAGTAGCATTAGAATATTACTTAAGTAACCTTAACCACAATAAGAAACCACTTGCAAAAGTGATTTTAAAAGGCATCTAGTAACATTTATGAAAACCACATCGAATTTATTATTATTAATAATAATAACAATAGAAGAGGAAGAATTACAGGTTTATTGCCATCTCGTCATCTCCTCAACGTATGTTATCACAACTCTTTGTTCTTTTATTAGCTGATATCAGTAGAACCCTCTTTTGTCCCTGCATGCTTCATGACTTTGGTAGCAGGCAGATTTCTGAATATGTATTGTTTTGTCACTTAAGAAAACAGTTATAGGACCTAACATTATAACAAGGCACTAATTTACAGTTCATTACTGTGTATTAAAAGTTGCATATTTTCACATACAAGCACACTGAGCAGCTTACAGGCAAGTGTCCTAATAAAGAAGAACTAAATCTGTGTGAAAAAAAATGATGGAAGATGCAAATGGAAACTGTACAAAAAACCATAATTCACATCAATGATTTTATGATAAAGATGCAACTTAAAAATAAACTGGGTTTGCCTGCATTGTACCTAGCCATCCATCTAAGACAGGACCTTCAGAGCAGCATAATTTTTTCCAAAATGATTGATCTTCAGTCAGTCAGTCTGACCACCAGCTGGATAAAGATAAGCCAGTTACACACTCTCTGGGTCATGTCTGATATATAAAAATAGCTGCATTCCACTAGACAGGTCAAAGATACTTCAGGTCCACTCTTCTGTCTCTGGCAACAGTGAGGAGCATGTGCCTAGGGAATAAGTATCCCTCAGTCACCTTCTCTGCTTCAAGCAGCCTATAGCTATTCAATCAAATAGCAAGTCCAACAGATGGGTTAAATGGGCTTTTCCTCCATTAAATTGTTTAATTGTGTTTTGAACTTAAATTTACTTTTAGCCTCCATACCACCTTGTGCTAGTAAGTTCCACATTATAATTGCACAAACATTCTTTTTTCTTTTTTAAAGAAATCTGAGTGATTCTTTCTCAAATCATTTTGAAGGAATATTTTGAAGAATTCCAGAAAGACTGTCTTGAGGTTAAAGGAAAATAAGACTTTTCAGTTCAGTGACCTGTGATTTTTTTTACGGCTATAGTTAAGATCATTGCCTGTCACTGTAGTAAAGGGATCACATAAAAATTCTAAATGGTGCTGTCTTCCTACATCCTTCAGCCCAAACATCTTATTCCTGTGGCTTGCACAGACTGATGGTGCTAATATATAACACTGAGAGAGACTTAGTGAGAATTTTGCTATGGGGAAAAGCTGGGGTCAGAGTTTAATCCCTTGAAGTTTCTCTATAGAATAGCTGTGGATTTCTCTATCCTGATATCATTGTCCTCATTGTCTGTGATCTTTATGTTTCAAATGCTTCATTAAACTTTCCCCTATATTTTATAGCATCATGCATAGAAAACTTGAAATTTCCTAGATACAATTTATTAGACCCTCAAGGGTTTTTATTTTGTAACCTGTTAGTAGCCTTGAGTCCTCAAGGGTTTTTATTTTGTAACCTGTGTTAGTAGCCTTGAGACCTCACCTTTACATATGAAGGTCTAAGTGCAGGTACCATCTGGCACAGTGCTGAGAGGTTCCAGATGACCTGGATGTTTTTTTCCAATCCTATTCAGAGGGAAATAAGCACATGGTGTATCTTTGATACAAGCACTACTCAGGCAATAGGTTTCTGTGTGCAGCTGTTGATGCTGGTAACCTGTGTTAGTAGCCTTGAGACCTCACCTTTACATATGAAGGTCTAAGTGCAGGTACCATCTGGCACAGTGCTGAGAGGTTCCAGATGACCTGGATGTTTTTTTCCAATCCTATTCAGAGGGAAATAAGCACATGGTGTATCTTTGATACAAGCACTACTCAGGCAATAGGTTTCTGTGTGCAGCTGTTGATGCTGGATTTAAGTACAAGCACTACTCAGGCAATAGGTTTCTTTGTGCAGCTGCTGATGCTAGATTTAAGTATTTGGAATTAAATTCTGCTTTTAACTCTGATGCATAAGTTCAACTTCTTCTTTCTAGGCCTCACATTTATGGCAGAATTTAATATATAATGTTTTCATCCTTTCTTGAAGTACCTTACATTCCCAAAGTCCTGTCAGTCTCTCTCATATGTTTCTTTTCATTCTTCCATCTGCCTTCTCTCCCCTTTATATTACATTGCCCACAGACCTAGAAAGTAAATTCTTCTCTGCTTCTGCATTCTCCCTCATTCTACCTTCGGACGTTGCTTGGTGGGTAATACACATGAAGAAATATAATCCCCAGCTAACCTAGATGTGGAGATGCAAAATATCTGAGAAAATTGTGCTTTAAATAGGGAAGTAACTTCTCCTCACAGTGAAAGTGAGGATATTAAATGGCTAAAAAGAACAGTGTTGCCAGCATAGCTCTTCTAATCTGCATGTACTTCATCACTGTAATCCCTCTGTAAGCCTATCCCAACAGGAACGTGGCCAACAAGAACTCCTTTAAAAGCAGTTTCTTCTCCTACTTGCACTTAATTCTACCATCCATGTTTCCTCTTTATTCCAGGTTATTGCACTGCTCCTTAAAGTCTTCCAGGTGTTTTCTTATTTCTTTTTTTAATTTTGACCTTTACTGATAAGCATGTCATGCCTGCACATACACTTATTTTTTAAAATGCTGCAGTGTAAAATTTAAAGAGTTTTCAGATTCATCAAATAGATAATTTAGAATAGCTTGATGATTAGCTTGAAGAATTATTTAAATAAAATGTAGATTTTTATGACATTTTAACCTGGTCTTCTGGAAGGACAATTACAACATACTTAGGAGTCTTCCATGCCATATGAAAGAAATATGCATGTTTTCAAGGACTGATATGGCTTAGTCTTAGTCACATAAATGTGAGTCAACCCACATTTATGCTGTTGCTTTTTTCAGAAGAACGTTTGAAAATTAAAATGTACAAAAAATGATTGTAGACCACTTTATTTTAAAAAAAATTGTAGTTTCTGAAATCTATGGTTCAAATATTTGATTCTTTCCTTTGAACATTGCTGTTATTTGGGGGGGGGAAGTCTGAGTAACATTTGAGTTTTAAAAACCTTCCTCTTTTTGTTGAATAAGAAATTTGGTAGATATACACTTGGAAAATTCTGTGTCAGCATTTCCAGTTCCTAGCTATTGAAAATTTAGATTTGATGAACAACGATAAAAGACTGAAGATTGCTACCTGAAGCTAACTTTCTTTTGGTTGCTGTTCTTGGTTATTTCAAATATCATATTCTTTGCCTGCTAGTGATATTTTGAAGCGGAGTATTTCCAAATACCTCATCACATGTTTCAGTGTTACTCAGTATTTCATATAGAAAATCCCTGATGCTTCTCACTATTGTAGGTCTTGATCTTAAAACTGACAGCATGTTAGTGGACAGCTATTGTTGCTTTGAGGAAACTGCTGAAAGCAGTGCAAGGAAAGATTAGAGATTAGGAAAAAAAATCACCTTTTAATGACAGCTACAGTATGTGTCACTATTGAAGTCCTCCAGGAATCCACATGTGCTTTTCCCCCCTTCTCTCCCCCCTCAGCAGCATTGCCCTGACTGGCTGCAGACCCTAGTTTATGCAATGCACTTACAAGTACATGATGAAAGGCTGTTCCAGTGACAGCCCAGCTTGTTGTCCTTTTGCAGTGAAGGCTTGTACCCATTTCTGAGAAATGTCTTGCAATTCTGACCTTACATGATTAGCATGTAACAGCTCTTTATTTGCCTAAAGAATTAAACTGAGTTCAAAATACTGGATGACCATATGAACCTATATACAGTGGCATAGAGCCTGCCCTAAACATTATGTGGCAGGGGCAGCTTGCCTTGCCTTGTCTTCAGTTATGCCACTCTCACTGCAAACACCCCACAGATGCACCACCACTTATCCCTCGTGGCATCTGAAAAGCAGGTCTTGTGACATATCCTACAGTAGTGTTCAGTTTCTTCGGAGCTTTGAGATCAAATTTGCCTCTCATGACTGTTGATACTGCTTCTGCAACTGAACCAGAATGAACCTTGGCCCAGAGGAAAATTTCTCTCATACACTCCATGCACAACACTCCAAAGCAACCAGACTGTGCTCTTCTCTGCAGACAAATGCTGTTCAGGTGGTGCTCACCTTCCTCTTGTGAGACACCACTGGAGTGCCACTGGTGAGACAACATGTTTCACAGAATCACAGAACATGCAAAGTCGGAAGGGACCCATCAAGTCCAAATCTTGGCCCTGCAGGCCATCCCCCCAGGTTGCCAGAGAGATCAGTGCCTGCCCTTCCACTTCCCCTCATGAGGAAGTTATACACAATGATGAGGTCTTCTCCAGGCTGAACAGACCAAGGGATCTCACACACACTTCCCCTCCCTTCCCTTCACCATCTTTGTTGCCCTCCTTTGGATACTCTCTAACAACTTTATATCCTTTTTGTATTGTGGTGCCCAAAACTGCACACAATATTCAAGGTGAGGCTGCACCAGAGCAGAGTAGAGTAGGACAAACACCTCCCTCAACCAGCTAGCAGTGCTGTGCCTGATGCACCCCAGGATATGGTCGGCTCTCTTGGCTGCTCGGACACACTGTTTGTTGCCCTCCTTTGGATACTCTCTAACAACTTTATATCCTTTTTGTATTGTGGTGCCCAAAACTGCACACAATATTCAAGGTGAGGCTGCACCAGAGCAGAGTAGAGTAGGACAAACACCTCCCTCAACCAGCTAGCAGTGCTGTGCCTGATGCACCCCAGGATATGGTCGGCTCTCTTGGCTGCTCGGACACACTGTTGGCTCATATTCAACTTGCCATTGATCAAGACCCTCAGATCCCTTTCCACAGCACTGTTTCCAGCATCTCATTCCCCAGTCTGTAGGTACATCCAGGGTTGCTCTGTCCCGGGTGCAGAATCTGGCCCTTGCCCTTCTTAAACTTTTGCAGTAGGCTTAAGCATAACAGTTGTATTTTCACATTCTACCAATTTAATCTAACTATTGTGTGCCATAGCATATGTTGTAAGGGTTAAATGCTGTAACACTGTCCACTGCTCTGTACTGCAATACAGCACAGGCATTATGACACTCCAAGCCTACCAGTTTCCACAAACAATTTGAAGCAGCAGTCCTGCACCCCCTCTGCTCCTGGCCACCCTCACTTTATCTGTTCTCTCATACAGATCCAATGTTTTGTGAGACCAGCCAATGCAAAATGTAAATAATGTTGTCTAAAGCTAACTTTCTTTATTAATATTCAATCTTATTGCGAGCTTTTGATTGGATCTGTTCTTATACTTGTTCCCAAGTGCAACTACAAACACTTGCACAGGCCTAAGGGAAGGGAAGGGAAAGGATAGGATGGAATGAGCAGTGGCAGTGGGAGAGCAATTTTTAGGATGACATTGACTTACACAAGACAGATGCTTGTAGAACTGCTGTCTAAAGACAATGGCAAGTTTTTGTGCTTAGTGTAGAGCTGCTGTCAGATTTTTCCAGGTTATCCAAGTCCAATCATGTTGCAGTTTTTACCTATAAGGTAAGCTTTGGATCATGGTATATACAGAAGTAATAAAAATGAAAAGTCAGTTACTACAAGGCAGCTGCACAAAATGTATCAAAGTATTAAAATGCAGTTGAAGGTTTAGTTAAAACTTTGTGAAGGTTTAGAAACTGCTTTCAAAGTTCTTTCATGTTGCTTTTTCAATATTCATCCAGTTTAAACCGCTTTAGCACCCCAGATGCCAATGCAAGAAGAGAACCGGTATAATCAGTTCATCTGAGGCTCTGCAGACTGACTGTGCACAAAGACTGTAATCAGCTGATAAAACCATGGGGCTCTAAAACTAGGTGCCAGTAATCTTGCTAGTGTGCTATATTTACTTAGTCCATCTTGGTAGTGATCTGTAAGAGGTTTAAAGTAGCTCTCAAAGGCAGAGTTGGTGTTTGAATTGTCATTGTTGGGAAGCAAGAATCAACATTTGGATGAATAAATACTGAAAAAAGGTACCTGGTATGTTTGATACAATGGGTGCTGCTGGATCAGCAGATGACATTAATGCTATGGAAATTCACCATTGGTACACAAAATTTATGAAGGAGTGCCCATCTGGACAACTTTGTCTGCATGAATTTAAACATGTCCTGGATCTACACGGACTTACTCCAGAAGCTGACAGCTATGTTGACCAAGTATTTCACACATTTGACATGAATAAGGTAAGAATTTTCTCTTGACTTCCTGGCTTTCTTATGGCTGTATCATTTGATGCACTCAGAGACATGACTCAGAGGGCTGGCAAAGCTCACTACTCAGAGGTAATGGAAGTGATTCAGAGGTGATTCAATAGAAAACTACAAGCAGATAAACATGAGTGGCAGGCAAACAATTTTGCATGCTCTGTTACCAGTACATTTTGTCTATTCTAAAGTTGCATAGAGTCATTCTAATACATGATGATGGCTTCTCATCTATGAAAGTCAGATTTTTATTTTTATTTTCAGTGTGTGTTAATAATTGAAATTTTTATTTATATAGCTGCTTGAAAAATCTTTCAAAAGCAATAAGTGTTAGGCTGGATCCATAGGTATTAACTCTTTAAGATTATGCAACGTAGACACAATATGTTCCCTCCGTCGCTGGATTCATTCTGAGCACCTTTTGTGGCTTAATGCGGTATCAGTCAATCCCCCTTTTCCACAGACAGATCTGTCTGGTTTTGATCCATCATCCCAATTTTACTGCTTAACATCCTAGAACATCCTAAAGATATACCCAGAAGCTGTTAACTGCATTTTTGTTTTATGTTCTTCCAACTCAGTGTTCATGCAGGTTCCTTCTAGCTGCAAGACTCATCCAGAAGACTGTGCCATGTTATTTGACCCTTCAGCCAAAGTAACACTTTCTATCAAGTGCTACTAAAGATGTGAAGAGTCATCTGTAATTCCAACAAAAACGTTTGTCCTGAAATAAGGTTTAGGCTGTATTGTCAATACTACAAACTCAGCTTTTAGACAATAGAACACATGGGCTCATCAAAGTACAAGAGTTGTTTAAAAAAAAAAAGCATTGGTGTTCTCTACCCATATAATTTATCTCAATGAGTTCAGAGATGTTATGAATCATGTGTTATTACATTACACAAATTACTTTAGTGGCATGTTAAAACTGGTCCAAATAGTAGCCAGAACTACTCCAGACAGTTTCTACTTGCAGAAATGGCCTTTCTGATCTTCATTATGAAATGAATTATATCTGTTTCAGAAAATGCTGAGAGTGTAAGGCACCTCATGTGCTTTTACACCCACCATTAAACTTATTGTATGGTGCCCAGCAGACTAAGAAATTACTTTAGTGGCATGTTAAAACTGGTCCAAATAGTAGCCAGAACTACTCCAGACAGTTTCTACTTGCAGAAATGGCCTTTCTGATCTTCATTATGAAATGAATTATATCTGTTTCAGAAAATGCTGAGAGTGTAAGGCACCTCATGTGCTTTTACACCCACCATTAAACTTATTGTATGGTGCCCAGCAGACTAAGAAATCCCAGAGATCTCTGTTA
>NW_008670010.1:49711-50859 GCF_000695815.1 Acanthisitta chloris | reverse complement strand
CACACTTCCACCTGCAATTCAGATATCTTTTGTTATTTGGGTTTTTTTTAGTTTTGTAATTCCTTATTGCATAATCTTCAAGGACTGTTCCTATAAAATCAGACTCATTATATGCTCTTTTCTTCCCCTTGCCAATTATCAGATGCTTAAACATACTGGAATTTGATTAAGTAGCATCACTTAAGTCAATAAATGTGCTAATTACAGATGATGAGCAAACTTCTAGTCTACAAATATGGAACCTGATTGGCAGGAATTGTCAACTCACTGTGTTCTTTTCAATTAATAAATCAATGCACTAAGTTCCCCAGTAAAGCTTTATCATTGCCAACCTTCTTGGGCAATGCACACAGACAGTTTCTGAGCTTATTTAAGAGCTTTTCCAGTTTAGCTTTAATGTGTACTGTAAAAAGCCCTTGACACGTCAATGCTCTTGAAAAGTATTCAGAAATACAAAATTTATTTCAAACAAATACTTTCAAAACAACTACTGACTTGAGGACATTTCAGAAAGCTGAGCCTGCAGCTGTTTTTAGTTACTTTTTAGAAAACCGGACCATGACATAAACACTTCCTGAAATCAGACTTCTGTCAAGAAGACAACATAGCAGTGCAGGGCCGACCACAGGCACAGGGAAATTGAGCTTATGCCAAGAGGACATAAATGAGGATTTGGAGAGAGAAGAAGAAAGTAAGGACCCTTCAAACAGTTTTGCACCAAGAGAAATGCCTAGGAGAACTTGCCACTACTGCTGATACTGGTTTCTATATTTGGAAAATGTCTATTGTACTCAGCAAATAGTGCATTCAGTACAGAGAGATGGCACAGAATAAATCAGATACCAACTTTCAAGGCATGGTTGCTTTTCACCTTACTCCATTCAGCTTTCTCTACTATTTGTAGTCTTTGCAATACTATGTGTAATCAAAACTGTAACAGTTTTCTTCACTTGTTCATATTACTTACAGCACCGAGAATCTACATATAGACACTGTTTATTATAACATACAGTTCTGAAGAAAACTTATTTCTAGGTTATTTAAGGGTACTTTTCTGTAATGAAAAAATATTTTGTAAATATAGCTAGTAACTCTGTATGAAGACAAGCCTTAGGTGTACCTGAAACCTATATAAACAGACAAAGAGC
>NW_008670010.1:49349-49682 GCF_000695815.1 Acanthisitta chloris | reverse complement strand
GGGGGTGGGTGTTTGCTTTTTTATGAGAGAGCATCTTTTGGTTCATGAGTTTTCTACAAGTTACCAATTGCAGGGCCTTTCTCCCACTACAAGTCACTAGTGGTGTTCCCTACGGATCAGTATTGGGCCCCGTCCTGTTTAATATCTTTATTCATGATCTGGATGAGGGGATCAAGTCTACCCTTAGTAAATTTGCAGATGACACCAAATTGGGTGGGAGTGTTGATCTGCGGGAGGGTAGGAAGTCTCTGCAGAGGGATCTGGACAGGCTAGATTGATGGACTGAGACCAATGGTGTGAAGTTCAACAAGGCCAAGTTCTGAGTCCTACAAT
>NW_008670010.1:0-49278 GCF_000695815.1 Acanthisitta chloris | reverse complement strand
GCTGGTGGACAGCAGCTCAACATGAGCTGCAAGTGTGCCCAGTTGACCATGAAGGTCAATGGCATTCTGGCTTGTTTCAGAAATAGCACGGTCACCAGGACTAGGAAAGTGAGTATCCCTCTGTACTCAGCACTGGTGAGGCCTCACCTCAAATCCTGTGTCCAGTTCTGGGCCCCTCACTTCAGAAAGACATTGAGGTGCTGGAGCATGTCCAAAGAAGGGCAACAAACTTGATGAAAGGTCTGGAACACAAGTCTTATGAGGAGTGGCTGAGGGAGTTGGGGTTGCTTAGCACTGTCTACAACTACCTGAGAGGAGGTTGTAGCCAGGTAGGTGTCAGCCTCTTCTCCCACCTAACAAGTGACAGGATGAGAGGACATAGTCTTAAGTTGTGCCAAGGGAACTTCAGATTGGACAGTAGGAAGAATTTCTTTACAGAAAGGGTGATTAGACATTGGAACAAGCTGCCCAGGGAGGTGGTGGAGTCACTATCCCTAAGGATAGACTGGACATGGCACTTAGTGCCATGGTCTAGTTGACATGGTAGTGCTAGGTCATAGGCTGGACTCGACAATGTCAAGAGGTATTTCCAAGCTTAATGACTCTGTGGAGTAGCTTAGCACCCAGGGAGTAGTTTGCTCAAGTTATCTGATGAATATTAAGATGTATGCCTCAAACTTGTCAGGTTATATACACACCAGAGTTTGACTACCCATCAGTCCCTGATCCCCTTCTCCCATTTCCCCATAACTTTTTAATCAACTGGCATATTTCAAACAATTTTCAATAAGTAGGCATTTCAGTTAATTAGTTCCTAATGTTTTCATAAAACTTTACAGCTGGGTCGCAGGGACACACCCAGAATGAATGCCCCATCTCATGCAGAATTCAGCTTTTATTCATTGTTTAAATCAACAGTTGGTTGGAAAAATGATCAGCCACTTTCTTTCCTTGGCCTAGTGAGGATACAGGCTGGAGCTGGAGTACAAGGGTGTGGGGATTTCGGGGACAAAGGACCAAGTTTGTACAAATCTAGGCTTTTGTTTTGCTGTTCCCAGAAGGGTTTGTTTAATTAATGTTCCATGTTAGACAGAAAAAGAATGTTTCAATTTTTTATCTGTTTAGAAGTCTTCCCCCTGTTTTAATGAAATTTAACAATGATTTGGCCTTTAGGGTTTCCTAAAATCCACTATAAAACTGTTTATGCTAGGCCTATAACCTCATTATTTAATAATGAGCTCCCACTAAATATCTGATTTTCATTTCTAGTTCTGCAGGATGTTGTAAAAATCCTCCATTAGCTACTGCAATATGAGGCATAGATTTTATTGTGTATTTTCTTAATTGAGCTGTTGCTCCTCTGCAACAATAGGAACATGCAAAGTTATTTAAAAGGCAGAACAGAAATGGCATATTTAGAATTGTCAAATACATACGATTGTATAGTCTGTATCATTTGCATATGGAAATAATATGAAGAATGTGGCATCTACTCCCAGATAAAAGGCTGACACATTTTTCTCCTCGTTCAATCCATTTGTATAATTTAGTGGCTGGAAAGGCTTAAACACTTGGAGAAATGAATCAAGTGAACCAGGATATTTTACCTGAATGTTTTGCTTTTTCCTTCTTAATAACAGAAAAAAACTCTATTTTTTATGAAATAGCAACAGTATAGTTTTTAATGAAATGGCAACAGTATAACTACATGATTCAGATATAAAACATAGCATCTAGATAAGCTGTAGCTCAGTTTTATTCTTCTCTTGCTTTGAATAAAGTCTGGTGAGAGGCCCACTGAAAAGTCTGGCAAACAAGAACCAGGACGTCTCAAGCCACATACCAGGATTTCATAATCTTCCCCATGGGATTCACACTGCATCTGTTTAGTTTGATATGATGTGTATATTTATCTGTTGTAATATATGTTTCCTGTGAAGTCATTCTATGGGGCTGATTTACGTAAGAAGAAGAATGAGTTGTTGGCATATCAGCTTGCCAAGAGTAACGCATTTGAGGTTTTTATGGCTTGGCACTGACTTTCTCAGTAACAGTATCCTCATACTGTTCTTGATCATTCTGACTGCATCGACACTTCTAACAAGAGTATGGCTTATGCACAGTGCAGTCACAAAGCATTTGTCTTTTGGATTCTGGGCTTAACACAGAAATCCAGCTGAAGACTCCTTTCCATGCTTAGCAGAGACAAATAATCTTATTTCAAGATGACTCAGCTCTTTCCAAGTTAGAGGAACCAAGTCTCTCTGCCCTGCCTTAAACATCAATGGAATACCAACCTACCTGATTTAGTCAGTGGAAACTATTTAACTATTAACAGAATAAGCAGATAATTCTGGGCTTAACACAGAAATCCAGCTGAAGACTCCTTTCCATGCTTAGCAGAGACAAATAATCTTATTTCAAGATGACTCAGCTCTTTCCAAGTTAGAGGAACCAAGTCTCTCTGCCCTGCCTTAAACATCAATGGAATACCAACCTACCTGATTTAGTCAGTGGAAACTATTTAACTATTAACAGAATAAGCAGATATTTTCAGTTCTGATTTAGTCAGTGGAAACTATTTAACAGAATAAGCAGATATTTTTTTAATCAGTTTGTGAAAAAAACTGCAGGTAAATCTAGATTCTGAAGTGGCATAACATGTAGAGATGCAAAAAGCCATTATCATTCAGACTGTCTTACCTGCTGCTGTACAATTATATTTTGAAGTGGAAAATTTCAGGATCAGTTTTCTTTTGTGGTTTGTTGGGGTTTTTTTCCCCAATTTTATGTGCTATTTTTTTTCTGTTAGAGGATCAGATTTTGTCTGCTGCCATGATGGTAAAAATCACTGCCAGATCTTCAGCATTACTGGATGAGGAAAAGAATTGGGATCTAGTTTCTTATAGCATGCATTTGGCATTTAGGAAGTGAGATTCCTAGCTAACAACAGACTTTGGTGTCTGCAAGCTTCTCCCTGAACCTGAAACTGCTGAAGGTGCCTCTGTAAGCTTCCAGTTTCTATGATACTGAAGGTGCTATGCTTTTAATATTCAAATTTCTATCACTGTATTATCTGAAAATCCATCACTGAGGCTGTGAACAGAACCTGTGTGTTAAGTGGATTATGTAAATGAAGGAATACGATTACTTTTTAGTGCCTCCCCATACTATTACTCTTTCAGAATTATATGCATAAGGACATGTTCCTAGTTCTTTTTAACCTTAGGATGAACTTATATAACTTATATGAAAAGTACTTATCCCATGCTTGGTTTAGATGGGATGTTAATTCAAAGTATGTACTTTTAATTGGAGAGTCATGAAGAGTCTGTTCTCAGAAAAAAGTCCCCTTCATGAATTTCGCTATATCTGATTTATAGCCCTTCATCAGGTTCTGTTGTGTGAATTTCACCAGTGTTTGTATTTAAACAGCCTGATATTTCCTATAAGAGGTTATCAGAACTTTTTTTTTTCAATGCTAATGATGCTGTATGGTCTGTCTGTACATTATTTTCCTTCAACTGGTTGAATACTTACTGGCATACACCAGGGTCACCATACGCATCACTAGTATTTTGCAGGATTTGTGATTCTTCCTGTTTTCCAAGGGATTGAATGCAAAGTCCTCCAAATGAAGCAGGACAACACCATTTCATAGTTTGGGAAGCATTCAAATTCATCTTAGTGCACTTTTAGTCCAAAGCATTTAAAGTTCAGCAAGAGTACCAAGGCTGCAAACCTGACACAGGCTCCTACACAACATGAGACAATTGTCGCGTTTTGTCTTCAAGAAAGTCCCTGCAGAAGCAGTTTGAGCCCTGGAAACATGTCAAGGTCATTCTGGACAGAGGACCCACCTATTGACAAGCTCTTCAAAAATCTGCTAAGCAAGTTTGTTTCCTTATAGGTGGAGCTGGATGAGAGTCTTAAAACCCTCATGTTTTCCTGGCTTTCACTACTGGACGGTTGTGTGAATATTTTTTTATTCACTCTCCTTTTTCAAAATTACTTTCTCTGCCATTTCCAAAACAAAGTCTGTTCAGATACGTAGCTGCGTATCTGTTCAGCTGCATTTTCAGACAGTTACAATGAATCTTTTCTGATTTTCCTCTTTATCATCAGCATTTTTACTCTTATTTGGAAAGTTTGTAAAAGAGTAATATAGCAGGTTTACTTCCCTACTCACCTCTTTAAAAAGGCAATTTTTAAAGCTGAGCAGTGGAAGGAAGATAGACTTCAATTATTGCATAGATTAGAAAGAAGACTTTGTTACTTCTAGAAGATAAATGGAAAGAATTGACAGAGGGGGGAAAGTATAGTCAAAAAAACAGGAATAGGTAGGAATAAGAAGATAACAGCTTTCCAGGAGAGGGAATAAATAAAGGAAATGTACAACAAACAAAAAGTAAAATTTACAAAATTAAGGCACAAATATAAAGAGATGGAAATAAACATTCAAAGAGTGGAAGAAGGAAATAGTGTCTCTTCCTTTCTTGGTACATTAATTGAAACCCTTGTGGAACTGAAATGCAAGTTGTGAAGAAAAAAAATGTACAAAAGATATTTTAAATTTTAATGAGAGATTTATTCTCCATCAGAAACAGAGCTGATAGTGGACAAAAACAACATATGGGAATAAATGTGGTCGTTCACTCAGCTGCAGTAAGAGGAAGAGGAGGCTGGCAGTGGCAGCCACAAGACCCACCTCCTCAGGGTGTCTCTTCCCAGGCCCTGCCTCCCCACTGGCCCAGAAAAGCAGGACAAGGATTACCAGACAGAAATAACACCACACTTTTTAGTGTAGACAACCAACCCTTGTCTTGCTAACTCGGGCCACTAGGAGATGCAAGTTGCTCAGCGTCGGAAAGACTTCAGGCACCAAGAAGAACATCCCCAATCAAAACAACGGTACCTAATTAGGGAAGACAGCATTGCCTTTTAATTAAATGGTTGCTGATGACTCTGTTGGCTTGGGTTTCCGTTTTCCAAAGTGCTTAACTCAGTGGGTTTTATTGCTAGTAGGGGGGGAAAAAAGATTAAAAGGATGCTTTAATATCCACATTTCTTCCAAATAGCTGTGCCATGTAGGCAGATAAAAACAGGAAGCTGGGATTCAGAGTTGTTTAAGGATCTATATGTAACATTATTAATTGGCTAAATCCAATTTGTCTAAGCTGAAACCCTTCATGAAAACATCCTGTGGCATTCAAATGTTGTTGGGTGAGGGTTAATTTGGAAATATTACCTTTAACATGAAGATTTTTGGGGACAACCCCCCTTCAGTTTATCAGTATGCAAAAGTTCGGTAATTTCTTTTTATTTCTCCCCGTTGGAGACAGGGCATTTCACTGGCCTCATTTACTCTCATTCAAATAGTTAGAAAGCTGTAGAGTGGTCCATAAGGAAATAGGAGAAGGTTGGGACAGTTTGGGTCTTTAAAGAGAAAAAAATTACAAAAAACCAAAACCCTCAAACATTTAAAGCTTTCATAGGTAAATTTTCTGACTAGGATGGCCCGTTCTAGCTCTTAGTGGAAGATAATCTCCTCTTTCCACAATTTTGCATCTTGTCCAGATGACTCTCATTTGGCCTGCCTAGGTAGTCCCTCTCAAAACACCTCATCCAGGCCTGCTTGAACTGGCAGGTAAGTTGCATCTACCCTAAGAGATATAAATGGACTCTGAATTGGCTACAGATGATGAATACCCATGTGCTTGTGGGGAGCTGTCAAGGAAGTTAATAGAGGGAGATGGTGGGATAGGGGGAAGGAAACTATGCTTTAAAGTCAGCTGGCTAGTCAGGGACATGGGAATGTCCTCAATGGTGCTTTCTCTGGTCCTGGCCACACAGCTCCCCTCTACCAATGAAACGTGCAGTGGCAGATCAGAGAACCATCAAGGTTGGAGGAGAACCCTAAGATCATCAAGTCCAACTGTTAACCTGCCACTCTGCTCTAAGCCCTAAACCCTAAACCATATCCTCCAGTGCCAGATCCAGATGCCTCTTAATCGCTTCCACCGATGGTGACTCCACCACCTCCCTGAGCAATCTGTTCCAGTGCCTGAACACCTAACAGGGGAAAAAAAATTTCCTAACATCTAATCTGAACCTCCCCTGTCTCAGCTTATTCCCTCCAGCCCTCTCACTGCAGCCATGGCAGAAGAGACCATCCCCCACCTCTCTCCAGCCCCATTTCCAGGCAGTTGCAGAGAGCAATGAGGTCACCCCTGGGTCACCTTTTCTCAAGGCTAAACAAACCCAGTTCCCTCAGCCCTTCCTCATACAATGCTTTCTAGACCTTTTATGAGCCTCATTGCAGTTTGCTGGACTCACTCCAGTGCCTCAATGTCCTTTCTGAAGTGAGGGGCCCAAAACTGAACACAGTACTCAAGGTGTGGCCTCGCCAATGCCAAGTACAGGGGGATGATCACTCCCCTCATCCTGCTGGCCACACTATTCTTGATATAGGCCAAGATGCCATTGGCCTTCTTGGCCACCTCAGCACACTGGTGGCTCATATTGAGCCACTGTCCATCAGCTCTGTCAAGTCCTTTGCTGAAGAGCAACTCTCAAGCCACTCCTCCCCCAACCTGTAGGGCTGCAAGAGGTTGCTGTGTCCCAAGTGCAGAACCCAACACTTTGCCTTATTGAACCTCAGGCAGTTGTCTTCAGCCCATTGATCAAGTTGATTCAGGTCTCTCTGTAGAACTTTCCGACCCTCAGGCAGGTCAACACTCTCACTCAACTTAGTGTCATCTGCAAATTTACTGAGGGTGCACTCAATCCCCATGTCCTGACCATCAATAAAGATATTAAACAAGACTGGCCCCAACACTGAGCCCTGGGGAACACCACTAGTGACTGGCCACCAATTGGATTTAGCTCCATTAACCACAGCCTACTGGCCCTGGCCCTCCAGCCAGTTTTTTTACCCATTAAAGAGTCCACCCATCCAAGCCACAAACAGCCAATTCTTCTAGAAGTATGATGTGAGAGGCAGTGTCAAATGCCTTGCTGAAGTCCAGATAGACTACATCCACAGCCTTCCCTTCATCCATTAAGCAGGTCACTTGGTTATCGAAGGAGATCTGGTTGGTTAAGCAGGACCCTCCTTTCAAAAATCTATGTCGGCTGGACTTGATCTAAGCCACTCCTCCCCCAACCTGTAGGGCTGCAAGAGGTTGCTGTGTCCCAAGTGCAGAACCCAACACTTTGCCTTATTGAACCTCAGGCAGTTGTCTTCAGCCCATTGATCAAGTTGATTCAGGTCTCTCTGTAGAACTTTCCGACCCTCAGGCAGGTCAACACTCTCACTCAACTTAGTGTCATCTGCAAATTTACTGAGGGTGCACTCAATCCCCATGTCCTGACCATCAATAAAGATATTAAACAAGACTGGCCCCAACACTGAGCCCTGGGGAACACCACTAGTGACTGGCCACCAATTGGATTTAGCTCCATTAACCACAGCCTACTGGCCCTGGCCCTCCAGCCAGTTTTTTTACCCATTAAAGAGTCCACCCATCCAAGCCACAAACAGCCAATTCTTCTAGAAGTATGATGTGAGAGGCAGTGTCAAATGCCTTGCTGAAGTCCAGATAGACTACATCCACAGCCTTCCCTTCATCCATTAAGCAGGTCACTTGGTTATAGAAGGAGATCTGGTTGGTTAAGCAGGACCCTCCTTTCAAAAATCTATGTCGGCTGGACTTGATCTCCCGATTGCCCTGAATGTGCCATGTGATGGCACTCAGGATGATCTTCTCCATGACCTTGTCTGGAACCAAGGTTAGGCTGACAGACCTGTAGTTCCCAGGATCCTCTTTCCAACCCTTCTAATAGATGGGTGTCACATTTCCAGTCAGCTGAAACTTCAGTTATCCAGGACTGCTGGTAGATGATAAGTGGTTTAGCGAGCTCTTTTGACAGCTCCCTCATTACTTTGGGGTAGATTCCATCAGGACCCATGGACTTGTGAGATCCAATTGGCACAGCAAATCATTAACCATCTCCTCCTGGATTATGGAGGCTTCACTCATCTTCCCATCACCAACTTCCAGCTCTAGGAGCTGGGTATCCTGAGGACAACTGGTCTTGTTATTAAAGACAGAGGCAAAGAGGGCATTGAGTACCTCTGCCTTATCTGCATTCCCTGTCACTACGCTACCTTCTACACTTATCAGATGAAGGACACCCTCCTTGACCCTCCTTTTGTTCCCAATGCATTTATAGAAACTTTTTTTGTTGTCCTTACCTTTAATGGCTACATCAAGTTCCAGCTGGGCTTTGGCCTTCCTAATCTTCCTTCTACGTGACCTCTCAGCATCCTTATAGTCTTGCTAACTTCCCTGACCCTCCTTCCAGAGATTATAGATTCTCTCTATTTTCCCAAACTAAGATCTCTGCTTAACCAGACTGGTCTTCTTCCTCAACGACTTCCTACACATAGGGACAGTCTGCTCCTGAATGTTTAACAATTCTTTTTTAAAACATCCCCGACCTTCCTGAACTCCTTTACCCTTCAGAACTGACTCCCAGGGGACTTCATCAATTAATGCCCTAAACAAGTCAAAGTCTGCCTGCCAGAAGTCCAAGGTCAAAGTACATCACATTACCTGCTATTGAAAACGTAATCATTTCGTGGTCACTATGTCCAAGATGTCCACAACCACCACATCCACCCCCGAGTCCTTCTTGGTTTTCAAACACCAGGTCTAGCAGGGCACCTCCTCTGGGGGGCTCATTTACCCATCGTGTTAGGAAGTTGTCTTCCACATACTCCAGGAACCTCCTAGACTGATTTCTCTCTGCTGTGTTGTATTTCCAGCAGACATCTGGCAACTTGAAGTCACCTATAAGTACAAGGGCTGGTGAGGATGAGACTTCTGCCAGCTGTTTGTAGAAAAACTCATCTGTCTGCTCATCCTGGTTGAGTGGTCTGTAGCAGACTCCCACCATGACGTTTGCCCTGTTGACCTTCCCCTGATCTTAACACATATGCACTCATCTCCATATGCACTCAGCACTGGTAGGATCCAGCATCTGATTGTAATGGAATGCTGGGAAGAAAAGGGATGGAGAAAGAGAGAAACGCGGCAAAGTCCAGAAGCACAAGCTGAGTCACACAGGAGAGAGAAATGGCATTTTTCAGAGCAAACACCACATAAAAATTGCTGAGGAAGGATTTTCGTGGATTGAGCTGGAACAGATGCAAAAAGTTAATTGGCAAAGATGACACAAATTTAGATAAAAATCTGTAGATAAGTTTTTTATTCAAATGCATTTAAAACTTGGCATTTGCCACTTCAAGAAATAGCAGTTCTCTTTTTTGTCTTACATTTCAAACAGGTGCCGTTCAGCTGAATCCATCAGAGTGGAAAAATGTGTGACCTTGTTTCACAACACAGGCATTTACTATCTGCTGCCTACAGCCAAGTTACCACTGTTTTCACAATACCCAAGAGAAAGAGAATGTCACCTTTATCATTTTATTTTTCTGCTTTTTTGTAAATCATGGTAGTCCATGATCACCCTGCTGGGAAGTTTTGTTTTGTTGTGATGGGGTTTTTTTAAGAAAAGACTCAATCTCTATTTTCAAAATCTGTCAAAAGACTACCTTTTTCATTTGTAAAAAAAAACTTAAATTACATCATTCCTTCAAAAACTGGGAGATTTTATACCATTTTCAAAGCAGAAGTAAGGAATCTGATTTTTTTTTCTTATGGTTCCCTAGAGAGACAGTTTTGCTTTACTTGCAGTGTGCATTTTCTGTGTGCCCATGTTCTTGCAGTTTAGCACCAGCCTATCCTTGAACCAACAATCTTTATAATGGGACTCATTTTCAGTGCAAGTGTACAGTCCCACTGTTGCCCATTTGTATCTTTTTCTTAGTTCCCAGAATATTGTACAGACTCCAGAAAGCTTCTTGGCATCTCAATAGATACTGAAATTTTATCTTCATCTTTTAGAATCAGTTTAGTTTGCTACAGATAGCTCATTTGGAATTACTTCACTGAGCTTCCTATACACAAACTAGTCTCTACACCCGTTGTTTCAGCGTTCTTTGAAATGGCTTTGCTATATTGATTTATTCAGTTCAGCTCCACATTGTTCTCAATTTTTCTGTTTTTGTTTAGAAAAGTAGAAATGCTCCAATGCCTTTGCCTTCTGGAACAGGTGATTTCTGTAGAATTTCTGCTATCTCCACGCATGCTTTGTCTGCAAGTCCATTAAGTGCTGTCAAACTATGCAGCAGGTTATAAATTTTAGTCTTTTTGTGCCCCATAATACTCACCTTCCTTTCCATGTCAGGTGTTATATCAGCTATTATGTACTGTTCCAGTCCTCTACTAGGGGTGAGGGATGCCATGAGACTGAATTATAAATCAGAGCAGTTTTTTCCCCAAGCATTTCTGTTGTCTTTTACAGGTATTTTAATTATTGGTATTAAACAAAAGGTATTCTGAAAACAGGTATTACTTTAAAAGCATTCTGACTTATACTTAGCATTCTCTTATAAGTCTTTAACCAGAATGTACAAAATCTGACAAAAATCTAATTTCTAAGGCCCTGTCTTTAAGGCAGTACAGCAGTCTCTCTCATGTGCCTCACTCACCAAGGGTACATGTCCCCAAGACTTGTTATTTGGAAGGAACTAGCAGAACTAGTGTGCGGTTTTTTCAGGAGGAGAAAAGAGGAGGGAGGGGAGAGGGATCAGTAAATGTGAGCAACTCTTAAGTCCCCTATGCCTAAGTGGAATCCTGTAGACAGTGTTTGCATAAGATCATGTGAAGAGATGGGAGAGAGCCATCATTGTCCAAGTGAAGGGGACAAAAGAGGAAGGATAACTAGCACTGGATGAGTTATTCATGGGCAGTTCTTAACCTAATCATAGCATGTAAAGTTTTCAGCCTGCTTAAGTCATGTTCCTGGTACCCCATTTGTCTTGGATTCAGCTGGGTTAGAGTTCATTTTCTTCCTAGTGCTGGTACAATGCTGTATTTTGGATTTAGTGTGAGAATAATATTGATGGCATATGGATATTTTGGTTGTTGCTGTGAAGTGTTTATCCTAAGTCCAGTACTTTTCAGTGTCTCATCCTCTGCCAGTGAAGGTGTACAACAAGCTGGGAGGGAGCATAATCAGGACAGCTGGCCTGAACTGGCCAAAGGGATTTTCCATACCATGAAATGTCATGCTCAGTGAGTAAACTATGGGAGTTGACTTGAAGGGGCCAATTGCTGCTGGGGACTGGACATTGGTCAGCGGGTGGTGAGCTAATGTATTATATATCACTTGTTTTTCTTAGGTTTATTCTTCTCCATTATTATTATTGTGATTTAATTTATTTATTTTGTTAAATAAATTATTTAACTATTCTTATCTCAACCCACCAGTTTTATGGTTCTTTTCCTATCCTCTTCCCCTTCCCACAAGGTGTGAGGGTAGGGTGGGGGTAAGAGTGTGAGTGCAGCCTCCTAGTACTTAGTTGCCAGATTTGGTTAAACCACAACACTTGTCTTTCCCTGGTGTTTGACAGAATGACTGGTCATTCTTTTAAGAGCAGGGCCTGATGGCTATACAAGAAAATACAGGATTGTTGTCAGACTGTACATCCCCAAGAGGTTTGTCTGCTTATTTCCTTTCATCTCCATTGTCCTCACATCCTTTTCATTCACCCTCACTGCTCCAGCCAGCACTCATCTGCAGATGAGTGCACAGGATGTATTCCCACTTTCCCTCAGTCACTGTGTTCAAGCTTTCTTACTTGTATGCCACATTTTGAAGTACATGAGATTAAACTCAGTGTCCTTGCGGGGAGAGCCCATTAAGCATATGGGAGTCCTCAAAAACTGACCTGATCCTGTAAGATATTTATTGCTCTCTGGCTGAAGTTGGGCTGGAGGATGACTGCCATTGTTCATAGACACTCACTACCTCACAGGACTGCACTCTTTAACTTCACTGGGTGATTACAAATGAAAAAGATGAATGGTAGTGTCTCGTTTCTGCATCACTAACATCCTCTGTGTTTACACTGATATTTATAGCTCCAAATGTCTTTGGCCTATAGTAATGCTCCTGAGCCGGTCATCTCCTTGTATAAAAGCTAATCCCCACAGAAGTATTACTGATACATAACCCCTTCTCTGAACTTACAGAGGAAGAAGGAATTCAGTTCCTGAAAGCTGTAAAAGAAAAAGCAGGACTACAGCACTGACCAACAGCAAAGAAACCTGTATTTAATTCACTTATCAGACTAAGTTCATTCTTGTTGAAGAAGTTACTGTAAAAGATTCTTGTTCCACTCCAGTTCTGTCACAAGGCTGGTGACCAAAATTGTGTGTTATATCTGGGCACTGGTGCTGAAAGGGAGGAAATAGGGTGCTATTGTACACAAATACAAGGTACTACACAGCATATTTATGATAAAAAACCCCACAAGGAGGAGTCCAAAGGGCTACTACACAGCATATTTATGATAAAAAAAACCACAAGGAGGAGTCCAAAGAGTCTGCTTTTAGCAAGGCTTAATCCATTTACAGCAAAGAATCTGCTTTTAGCAAGGCTTAATCCATTTGCCGCAAAGATGATGTAATAATGGGCATTTCTGTTTGCACTCTCAACCTTTTCCATCCTTATTTACAGCAAAAATTATAGCTATTCCTTACAGCCAATCCGCAATTAGACTTTTATGTGTTGCTAATGGTTTGTATATAATTCAAAGTCAATCACTTTGAGGCTCTCCTCATTTTTCTTTTTCTAACATGCATGTTTGTAGTCAATGGGAGAGCGATGAACTATAATTTGAGCACAGTGCTCTTTGCTTCTATTTCAGTCATGTGGAATCCCATCTCTTTTAGAACTGGGCATTAAAGGTAATCTTGCATGAGTACAGAAAGGCACTAAATAAAAATAGAAACCTACGCTGTAAGGTGTTTAACGTGGCTGTTTAAAAGCCGCATTAGCCCCAGTCGTGGTCACGATCAAGATTCTGAACCTGAGAGAGAGAGATGTGAACAGAAGAAGACACTTTCTGTGAAATACCATGGGCGGTCACGAATCACTACAACGAGATGCCCCTGCACATATGCACCATTATTACAGCAAATTTATGAAAGAATGTCCATCTGGGCTGCTTAGTCTGCACGAATTCAAGAAACTTGTGGGTCTTCAAGGGCTGGATCCGCAGGGAGATCTATACATTAAACGAGTGTTTGATATCTTTGATCTGAACCAGGTAAACATTCTTTTCTTTATTTTATAAACTCTCAGACTATTGCTTTGTTTGTAGCCTGCAGGCTCTTCTTTGTGCTCTGCGTCCAAAACTTCTATTGCGGACCAGATTGCCATTATGGTGCACTAGAGGTGAAGAAGTGGGACTGTGCTTTGAGGACTTTCAGTAGGACTTTTGCTAGTACTTTCTAGAGGCACTTAAAGAGCATCAAGAAACAATTCTGAAAATAAGATGTCATTTCTGGTTATTCTTCTATCCTTTGCTTATTCTGTGCTCGTATATAAGCATATTAAAACATAGGTAGGCTCAAAGTTAATGTGTTTTACAACAATGTTAGACAGAGGGGAAATATGGTCTGTACTTAACAGAAGATGAAGAGCAGTGTAGATAGACAGATTGTCTCAAAGTTCTATGTTGAAACTGTGGCAGAGAGGAAAAAGTAACTCAGATGAGGAGATCATGCACAGTATACAAGACCAAACAGACTACCAAATGAAGAGTAATGCTTAAGGTCACAGATACCAAACCAGTGAGGGATAGTCTGCCTGATTACAGCAAATTAGGTGGGTTGGAATGCAGACCTTCCTCCAGAGAAGGCCATGTGTGTTCGGATGGTGTCTTAGCATAGTACCTCTTCCCGTTCCTACAGATATCCTTTTTTTCAGGTTTCCTACCTAGGTTTGCTGAAAGTTTCAACTGTCTCTGTAATGAGGAGTTGAACAGCTGTTATCAAGGACATCCCAACCTGTAGATCAGTTTCCAAGCTATCAGAAAAATGACAAAATAAAGTCCCAGGAAGACAAAGTAGAGGACTGGGTATTAAGCAACACAGAGCTGGGAATTAAGCTATAGTGCACCAAAGCTCAGAGGTCTATGCTGATCACTAGCTTGTGAGAATTCATAAAGTTATGTTAGGTATTGAGAGGATCAGCCTTGCTGGGGAAGCATGTCAGGCAAACAAAACTAAAACTGCCACATTTGAGACCCGCAAACATTTTTATTAAGGAAAAAAAAAGAAAAAAAGGAAAGGAACATTTTAAGATGCAATTTATACCCTGAGCCCTCAACAATTTTTTACAGGTCTTTACAAGATTTGTTGTATTTTAATATCTGTTCAGTATAACAATTGTATTCCTGTTACCGTACAGCAATTTTTCTTTTTCCAACATTGTTAACAGCATTCTGTTTCCATAAATTTAATTTTTTCCCTTTATTACCAAGGCTAATGACCACTAGGTTTACGAAATACTTTTAGAATCAAAAAGCATCAATCAAACATTTTTCAAGTATAAGGCTGTGATGTTTTTTGTGTGATTAAACTAGGAATACAGTGGCAACAGATCAGCTTCTCAGGGCAGAAAAAAGGAACAATGTATGCTGTTGATGAGGTAAAATAAGAGGATCTTTTTATTCCATGCATTCACTTTTTGTCCTATAACCTTTCTACAGCTTTTTTTCCTCCCCAGGATTGTTTTGAAAAAATATAGGGTTTGATCCTAAAAAGTGATTTTAGCTAAGTACAGATGTGTGAAGAGTGGTCAATGGATGGCTGACAGGGAATATCACACTGTGGGCTCTGAAATGGCAGCTATGATTGTACAAATAAAGGGTCAATATCCTTCCACGACATTATGTAGAACATTTAGGAACTGCGCAGTATTAAACAGATGAGAATCTTTCATCCCCAAGACACAGAACTTAATGGATGTAAGTGGCTGCATACATAATGAACAAATTCAGAAATAATTTGTTCATTTGAGTTTATGTCCACATTAAGTTCCTTCAGTACTATAACAACTTCTTCAGTACATATGGTGAAATCTTGTTTCCTTTGCTACTGTATTTTTGTCTCATTTTTGATTTCTAATAAAGGGGCCATTAGCCCAGTGAGTGGTAAAGTATACAAGAGTTCTTGATAGAAATTATTTCCTTTCTCTTAATAGAAGTGCTGTTATAGCTTGATGGCTAGCAAACTTGAACCTTCTCCCGTGCTTCCCTTAGTAGACTTTTTGTAGATATATGGCCTGATTTTTTCCTTCTCTAATCCTGGCTTAACAGTAGTGCTTTTACAGTTTATAATTGCTATGACTTCTATTGCTGAAGCTTATATTTAAAAGCACATAGTTTGGGGACAGTTTACAGTTGATCTAAATGTAAAGAAACTCATTATGGAAAACTTGAGTCATTTAATATGGTCTTCTACCCTCAGCATAAAACATTTTTCTCATGTAGGCTTCCATTTTCTCAAAATAGGAACCTACTCAGAAAGCTCTGCTAAAGGGATAGCCCTGAGATTAATCTACAATTCCAATTATAGCAGCCTAATGCCTCTTGAGTTAAGCTGAGGACATCCATGCTTGGAGGCATTCTATCATAGAATAAGATGATAAAACACTCTTGAAAGGTGCATAGACTTTTTCCTCTGTGTTTCATGTGTGCCCAGTTTAAAAACTCTAGCATGTAAGGTGTGGAACATCAACCTCACAGGATGTCAATAGGACTGGGGCAGGGGGAGGTAATTGTGAAGTGCATTTCACCTTCTCACTAGCCTAGTTAAAGGGAATTAAAGGCAGCATGGTAGGTTTTTTGATAATTCATGATAGATTGAAAGCCCAGACAAAGCTTGTTCCACTCAATTTGTCCATACAAATACCAACAGGCATTCAGTTGCAAGCCAAACCTTATCATTTCCTGGATTTCGTTTGGTTGGAGATAATAGAGTAGTTCATCTCCCCATTGGAAATTACTATGGTCAGTGAACATATGACAGGGAAGGCTACATCTTCACAGAGCAATCTGATGTCATGTAGAAACTGAGGTCACATCTGGTCTTGGCAGCAGGTGGACCACATAAGCTCAGGGGATTGCACTAATTTACCATGCAAAGAGGCAATGCTGCTGTGGCTGTAAGGCTTCTTAAACTCAGTTATCTCCCACACTTACATGTATCAGGGCACAGTACTGTACAGGTATTCATACCTCCAGCTGAACAGAGTGTACCTGTTTGAGTTATATAACCTGTTTTCAGTCAGGGCCTGTTTCTATGGGAGGTTAGTGACAAAGGCTATATCTAAAATCTTTCTTCTCGGGAACATACTAAATAAATGCTAACCACTTCTGGTGTGTTTCATAATTAAATGACTTTATACACCAAGTACACAGATGTCTATAATTTTTCAATGTTTCTTGAAAACAACAGCTTTATGTGAAGACTTTTCAGCCCCTCCTTGACCTCTGTGGGATGCTTTACTAATAATTAAATAAACAAACAAACAAATATGCAAGTGAAGTTTGAAAGTTGTTCTTCATCATTCTTAGTGCCAGTGAAAAATAAAGACGCTGAACATTCAGAACTGTAATTACAAAGTTAACTTTCCTTGAGATTATCACAAGGAGTGCAGGAGGTAGCATTTCAGCAAACATTTTGTTGATGACTCATACATTAATACTTGTAAGCATTATTTATATAATGACATTGGCAGTATAATAAATGGTAGGTTTATCTTTTGCCGCAGCTTTCCAATGAAAACCTTCAAAAGTAACGTGTTTATTAAAATACAAGTGCAACTGAGTTCATTGTTTTAAAGGATCCCCTTTATTAGATTTTAAAAGAGTCCCTTTTTAGGGAAAAATTATCTCTGTCTTCTTCATCCTTAAGCTATTTGTAATACAAAAATGATAAATCTGCAACCACATCTAAGGAAATTTAATTCTTCGTGGTTTTTTTGTTCCCTCTGCATCTCAGTCCATGCATAACTGGCATGCAGTCCTAGTTCATGCAGCATACTGATGAATTTTAGAGAGCAAGCAGTTATGTTTCTCTAAAATACTTCAGTAGTTGCCAACTATACTGATGGATATTTGGTTTTCTGTGAGAATATGCATCATATTTCAGAGAGATTATATCCATCAAAATGAGGTTCCATTACTGTTAAAGGAGAAAGCATATCTAGAAAAATAATGTCTGGTGTATCCATAATATATTGGACATGTTAGTCACTCTTAAGCAGAACTAAGGAAAATTCTACAGTCAGCACTGCTACTATTTAACACTTATTCTAAAATATCTTCTTTCTCTAAATCAGAAACCCAGATCATTGTCATTCACTTCCATTGGCTTGCAGATAGGTTTTGCCACCACTATAAATAAAAATTAAACACTCGGAGAATTGATTGATTGATTAGGTTCTTAGGACCTGTGAAGGACAAGATTTGTATAGCCATTTAACTTGTGAAGCTATGTACTAAAAATGAGATGCTTCTATTGTAGTTCTCTTACTGCTTCTTTTGGCATTAATTGAAACTAGCTACAGGAATAAGTGTCTGTTGCTTTGTAAGAAAATCGGATTTCAAAAGTTAGGATTACTGTGAAGAGTAAAGTAGATTAATAGGTATGTGGCACTGAAGGAAAATTATGCAAGTTCAAGGATTTTCTGTTAACATTCATAAAGCATCGGACAGACCACAACAGAGAGCAGTATTTTCTGCTACACTTCTTATGCAGAAATAAAGATGGTAGATACACAAAAATGGGCACTCTGCAGCAAACAGTTTTAGAAATCTTTAGTTAAGGACCCACCAGCTGATGTCAATCTTTAATCATCTTTCTAGTTTGTGATGTTCATTTAAAATTTAAAGTAGTTCTCTGAAAAACTAGAGTTCATCTGACATAATTATGCAGATTAGAATGATAAAAAAAAAGATTTTAAAAGGAATCCATTTTAAAATATAAAGAAGAAAGTTTAAAAAGACTATTTGATATAGAACAGATAATAAGAAATGCAAAAATGTGTTGCTTCAATAGAACTTTGTTGTGTGTCAAAATGACTACATAGCAATGTAAACTAAATCTCAAGCTAGATCTTTTTCTTTTCTTTTTCTTTTTTCCCCCTGAAGAATAATTGTCTCCTTTCACTCCTTGTACTTTGCACAATGCTGAGAAGTCTTGGGAGGCAAACTACCTCTCTTACTTTTCTCATCCTAGTTCCTTCCTCCCTGTCCTGCTGTGTCTTTATAGTTCCAATTTTCAGGTAGACTTTTCATCATCTGATTTCGTGTTCTGGATATAAATAGATGTTATCTTCTTTAGTTACAGGGACATTAATGTGATTAGCCAAGTATATCTTCTTTGGTGTTGTAATAGACTATATATTCTTTGGTGCTGCCATGAGAGTCATTTGGCCATGAAATTCTCTATGAAAGCAGTGGTTGAACCTCATATTCCATGAAAAGTGTGCAAATGTTCACTGAAAAATATTATTTTTCAGAGGTGTTTTGTCAATTATTGTAACATATTCTTCATTTGACTTTCAATTGTTTTCTCCCTCCACTTTTCCCCCATTCTTAAGAATTTTGAGAGACAGAGGAATATTATTTTCACCAATACAAGGCAATTAGTCTAGAGATTCTAGTGAAGACATTATTTTGTAAAAGACTGACATGGCTCAACTATGCAATGGAAACCTAGCACTATGTTTTAGCTGCCTTCCACAGGCTTACAGAAGGTATGAAGAGCTCTTAAAGCAAAAAATAAAATGAGTGTTAGTGAGCAATTCTTCAAAAACTACCTGGAACCTAAATCTTAAGTGTTTCCACCTCTTGCAGGATTACTTATAATGGCTCAGGGCATCTTTGTTAACTCTTCTCTGGTGGAAAATTTCATCTTCAGCTGGGCTTCCTTTCTCAGGCTGTCTTGCTCTGATGTGTCTTCTGAACTGGAAAGAGCCATTGTGATATGATGATATGTGATTATGAAGACAGGCTTATGATGATATGTGATTAGACAGGCTGAGGAAGTTGGGGCTGTTCAGCCTGGAGAAGAGAAGACTGCATGGAGACCTCAGAGCAACTTTTCAATATCTGAAGGGGCTTCAGGGGAGCCTGAGAGAGACTCCTTATTAGGAACTGCAGTGATAGGAGATGGGGTAATGGGTTCAAACTGAAGGAGAGGAAGTTTAGGTTAGATAATACAAAATTACAGTTTTTTTACTGTAAGGGTGGCAAGACACTAGCACAGGTTGCCCAGGGATGTGGTGGCTGTCCTGACCCTGGTGGTGTTCAAGACCAGGCTGAATGAGGCCTTGAGCAACCTGATCTAGTGAGGAGGTGTCCCTGCCCATGGCAGGGGGGGGTTGGGGATAGATGATCTGTAAGGTCCATTCCAACCCCTAAATTCTATGATTCTGTGATATGGATTGTCAGGCTGTCTAAGTAACTGCTTAGCCAGTTTGCTGCATCCTTAACGTGTTTGCAGGCATTACCAAGGTTGACACAATAAAATTGGGTGCAATAGTTAATAGTTATCCAAAGCAGGGAGAGTAAGAATGATAATCAGAGAAATATTTTCCCAGACTTTCCTAAACAAATTTCCTCTTTGGTATCCTAAGTCTTTGAATAGTTGTGCAAACATAAGTTCAGCAACACACATAATTCTAGGGGTGACTTCAGCCTTAAATGCCTTTCTGGACAAGTGCACTCTTCTTAGCTTGCTCTAACCAGCCAGTTTAACCAAGGCAATAAGGCTGCAGCAGCAACACCTGGGCTGTGTCAAAAGGAGTGTGGACAGAAGGTGAAAGGAGGTGATTATTCCCCTCTGCTCTGTTCTTGCGAGATCCCACCTGGAGTACTGTGTACAATTCTGGTGCCTCCAACATAAAAAGGACATAGAACTGTTGGAGCAAGTCCAGAGGAGGGCCACAAAGCAGACAAGATGACTGGAGCACCTTCCCTATCAAGACAGTCTGAGAAAGTTGGGGCCATTCAACCTGGAAAAGAGAAGGGTGCATGGAGACCTTCCAGTATCTGCAGGGTCCTATGAGGAAGCTGGAGAGGAACTCATTGTTCGGAACGGTAGTGATAGGACAGGGAATAATGGGTATAAATTGCAAGAGGGGAAATTTAGATTACATATTAGGAATAATTTTTTTACTCTGAGGGTGTTAAGATACTGGCACAGGTTGCCAACCCTGGCAGTGCTCAAGGTCAGGTTGAATAAGGCCTTGAGCAACCTGATCTAGTGGGGAGGTGTCCCTGCCCTTGGCAGGGGTGGTTGGGACTAGATTATCTTCAAGGTCCATTCCAATCCCTCAGCATTCTATGATTTTATGATTACACACGACACTTTGGGGCCAAGAGCCATATAAGATGATATTGTGGCAAGGCAGGCTATATTTTATGTTATTCTTTTTCCATGGATCTTGTGTTGGCCCAGCACATGTAGACAGCACTACCACTTTGCCCAGAGAAGTCTAACTCTTACTTTTTGTAGTTTTGAAGCCTTTTTCACTCTGATAATTGCCTCTAATTAGTCTTCGCAACAAGAAATGCTTAGAAAACTTTTCTTTTCATGACAGTCATAGCTATCACATTTTAGTCAGCAATAAAAGCCTGTTTGTCAAAAAAATTAACCAACTTCTTAACCAAAGGCTTGAAGAAAATAAGACTCAAGATATCTGTTAGCCAGAAAAAATTCTTTTGCCAGAAGTAACAAAAATCCACAGCTCTTACTTCCTGAAATAGTTGGACTTCTTGGAAGTGACATGTACAAATCCTTTTCCCATTAGTTTCAGACACCACCCAACAAAAGCAACAAAACCAACAAAGCCAAAGCATTTGCTTCTCTTCAATTTGGAGTAATGTTGCATAAAATTATCTCAAATTTAAAGTAACTAGCCTGATTACTGTAAATAACTCTTAAATTATGCTTTTTTTGTGTTCAATGAATAGTAGTTATATCATTTTTCTCAGCATGCTTAAGTGCCTTTGAAAGGTGTAGTACCCTTATAAAAATTCCATGGAATGGAAATTTGTTCTATGAATATTTCACCTGGCTGCATGAAACACTGTTTATAGACTTTCTTAAGAAATGTCTTTTTTATCCTTCTTAACTACCTTCAGACGTTTTTGCATTCAATTTTATATACTGAGTCCAAAAGGGAGTCTGTTACTTTGTAAGGACTTCCCACAATTTTTGGTGCAATTTCATAATCTTAATTTTGCTTTCTAGTGGCTTGGCACAGGACTTACTGCTGTAATAGTACAAACTTATGCTATAATAATGTATCATTAGCAGCTAAAAGTCTACATTATCATTAAAATCTTCACTTGCTTAATATAAGTACAGTTGAATTCTTGACTACAGAATTTGATATTGTGAGTTTTGACTTATGATCTAAACGTTTGAGACCAGGGGTAAAAAAAGGCCCAGTAGAGGCACACCACCATCAAGCATGGAAGGCAAATTCTTTGCATGTGACATTAAAATGATGTCTGTCTCAGATTTCTGTTACAGCATTGCAGAATTCAGTGGCTTTTTTTGTGCCTTTTTTTTTTTTTTTTGCATTTCAGAAAGGGTAATCTGAATTTCCAAGCAATTTTTCTATTTGAAATCAAAATTCCAAAATATAGACAAGTCCTTTTACATAATATTCCAGTTGAATATTCCTTGCATCACACGGTCTTGATGCTTAGCTGGATTGGATTAATCCATGAGATGGGATAGTGCTACTCATGGTGCACACTATAGAGTGCTCTCACCCCACTGAACAGCCCTCTCCTTGCCAGCTGTGTGTAGTGTGTCTGGGCTCACTGCATTTGCAATAGAGATTTGCTTCACTTGGGCAGTAGATCCATCACACAGGAGAGTATGCCAGTACCAAAGACATAGTTTATGTGTGACACAAGGCCAGATGTCCTACATCCACCAATGCTCTGGCACATGACTGTAAGGAGTCCTCTTTCACAGTAAGACACAGCACTGGAGATCTGCAGGTTAAGACACCCTGCCCATAGGTTCTGTATGAAGCTGTAATGCCAACTGGTTGCACAAAAGACATAGAGAAAATTAATCACTGTGTGGGATACAGAAAATTCAGTGGCAAAAGTATTGACAGTAAAAATTCAGACATTTGGCCAAGTGATTGTTTGGCTTAACAATTTTATTTTTTTTATATGGGTTAAATGTGTACCACATATATTTTTACTGAATGCCTTGCAGAAACAAATGTAGCAAAACTCAACGTGAGTCAGTATAGAAAGGGAGGAATATAAAGAAATTATGAAGTTCAATTTTATTTAAAAATAAACTTCACACAATCTCCCATTGAGCTATGCTACCTCTGTTCCTACAGTCCCTGGCTGTATTTAAAGCAAAAAAATGGGTTCAGAGTTCTTTCCTCCAGTTACTCATGAACAAAAATAATAAATCAAACTGAAGCAACTACACCTTTCTAACAACAATTTGTTTGAAAATTTTATGTAAGTGTAAACAAATTAGCATGTACTCTGCAGCTTTCACTGAGCTTAAAAAGCCTTTGGAGTATATTACTATCATTACCAGATATCACTGTAATTTTGTCACATTGTGTGAATAGGGAATGCACATTAATTTTGTACAATTAATCATAATTACTTTTACATATTACTTGTTAAATTATGATGTAGATGAAGGGGAAAGTAGTTTTAATATGAAATAGTGCAGGAATCTGCTTCTTCTATTTAAAGAAATTTTAAGTATTTTTTAAAAGCACAATGGTCTTTTTTTTTATTCCCTTATTAATTAAGAATAGAGGAGTTACAGTCTACTCTAGGTTTACATTTTCATCTTTTCCCCTTTTATCATTTAAGCATTGCTTTCCAACATCAAAACAAAATGCAATCACGATTCACATATTTGTTGGTTACAATATTGTTTGTGAGCCACACTTTTCAAAACAAAATGCAATCACGATTCACACATTTGTTGGTTACAATATTGTTGGTGAGCCACACTTCGAAAATACTTATTGCAGAAAAAAATGCAGCAGAAATTGGATGATCTGTGTTAACTAACCTGGCTGGAAACTCATGTAATAACAATAAAATTAGTAACTACTTTCTTGTGACTGAACATGTTCTCCCATTTTTACAGAAATAAAAAAAAATGCCTACTAGGTAAAGAAGACAGAGAGTATTAACTTCTTCCTTCCCTGAGGTCCTTTATCTCATAATACCAAGTAGTTTAGGGAATGATAGTGTATGTGTGTAACTTTTAAGAGTCTTCTTGCATACATCCCTTGAGATTCTAAAAGCATTATATAGAAGTACCTGAAATAATCTACCAAATAGAGCATCTTTACTACTAAAAGATACGTATGTCTTCAAAGTGCTTTTTCTGGAGATTTGTCCTGCTACATTCTTGGGTTTGTCAAACAAGAAAAATTTGCTTGAATTATAAGCAAAATATTTGCTGGGAAATGTGCTACATTGTCATGGCTATGTTTTTTAAGTTTTTTCCTCTCTTGCCTATTGCTTTGTTTTAAGTTGTGAAAGATGCTGCTAAAAGCACCGGCAGAAGCTCAAAATTAGGAATGCAGAAAGCTAAACCCCACCATCCAGGTGAGGATAGAAGAGGGCTAGGTCTCTTCAGTATAGCCTTCCCTAGGCACTGCTGTGCCATGCTGCAGGCTGAGCAGAGGATCCAGTCCAATGCCTTGGTACTTCCCTGTCTCCCTGCTTCTCCAGTAATCTTGAAAGAAAATCATGAATTATGGCAGGGAGTTGGGGGTAGTTATTAATTCTAAGGAAATAAAATTGTTTGTGATCTTAACATTTTGGACTTCACCAGGTTTTACCAGGGTAGCCTAAAAGTCTGAGAGCCAGGGCCCATTTGGACTTCACCAGGTTTTACCAGGGTGGCCTAAAAGTCTGAGAGCCAGGGCCTGTAGCTGGCTCTGCATTTCCAACTTCTCCACCAAAAAGGTCCAGGTAATTTCTAAATCCCCAATCTCACAGGTCCTCTTCATCTGGGCAAAGCAGAACCTTGTGTAACAGTCTGGTCAATACAGCCTGATCTCTTTACGTAACAGTGGTGTGCAATGATTACATAACCACTTAACAATCTGCAGCTCCTAATTCCCTGCTTTGTTCTTCATCCTTATCTAATAGCCTTTGCTCATTGAGGTCTCCCCCACCCCATGACAAATGCCAACTTTGTTTACTTACAAAACTGGTGATTCCAACCATAGCCTGTATATCATCTGCAGCTCTGTCCAAGCCCCAAACTCCAATATAAGACCTTAGGGATGTGTCAAAGTAATAGAGTTACAGGTAGTTCTGTATTTCTTCAATAATGAATATGCAACCTTTGAGAAATAGCTGAAAGTATTCAGAAGCAAAAAACAAAGCAAGGACGATCAGACTCAACAACCTTGGAGGTCTTTTCCAACCTAAACTATTCTAGCATTCTACATGTCTACAAAATGGGGGAAGATGAAACAGAGTGAAATGAACTCTCCTGGAGTTTTCTGAGGGCAGAGAAAGCAGCACTATATTTGAAATCAGGTCCAGAAAGAGAGAAGCACATAGGATTAACTATAAATTTCACAGTTATTCTGAGCTGTTTGACCTGTGCCTCCTCGCTCTGCTTAAGAGGTTTAAGTAGTATTCTGAAAGACCGGGGGTGGAGAAGGAACATGGCTTAATGGCCTAAGCTCTAGGTTTGAAATACCTGGACCATCTATATTTGCACGCTTCTTAATCCTGATAAATCATTTAAGCTATTCTCCTGGTGTCAGATTGAATTTAGAGGAGCAAATTTTTCAGGAGCAAATTTTGGAAACAAGACACCGCTTATTGTGTATAGACTTCTGGTAGAGTCCTCAAGTAAGATGATGAGCTCACTCACCGTAGGGTTTTGCAGGGACAGAAACAGTCTCTTTCCACAGGTAGGCATCGTGTGTGGCAGGAGATGGCTGACTATCTCCATAGCATTGTCAGTGCTAGGAAAACACTCTCAGGTAAGAGCTAGACAGCCAAAACATCAAGTTAAGATCACTTTGGCACAGCCTTGGATAGCCATGCTGTTTCAGATCAGTTGTGTATTCAGATATGACAAGTCAATTATTTTTAATCTCCATAGTTTGAAGTTGTAAGAGTTTTTTAAGGATCTGTGAAGATTAGCAACGTTATTCTGGGAACCAAAGAAGGGGTAATGCCCTCCCACAACTCCAGGCTTAGGCATTAATGGCCATTGTGTAATGTGATGGTCCCTCACTGCCTGGCTTTGCCTTCAGAGGGCACACATCTCCATCCTCACCCAAAACCAGTGAGCAGCCTCCTGCGACGGCACAGACACTGACATTCTGAAGCAAATACATCTCAGAAAAAAAGATAAAAGTAAATTCCTTTCTCCCCGAGACATCAGTAACTAATGAAAAACTGAAACGGGCCCTGGGCCCTAGGCAGGGGGACTCAGAGTTGGTGGTGCCGTCAGGGCCCTAAGAACCAATTTCATACAATCGGCAAATTCTCCTTCCATTTTTGGAGTCTCCTTTTGTCTTTGTTGTGTGAATCAAACTCCTGCAAGCAGCTTAAAAAAATCACTCATCAGTGAAAGCAAAACAAGTTACAAAAGCAGAGTATCAAAGAGCACAAACACATGCATAACACTAATGTGTCCTTGAGCTTCTAGCGCATCCAGTCAAGTTGTTAAAGGATTAAAAAAAAGGGGGCTGTTTTTATTAACCCTACTATGTATAGAAGAAAGTCCAGAAGACTTTGTGGCATACAAAAGAAGTTTTGAACCCATTTTTATAATACCTCTTCAGCCCACTCCTCAGAACCACATTAGGAGATTTCTGCCCCTCTATTTTCAAGGGGTACCTTGTGAGCTGACCCCATCTGCCTCTGCCTGTTTGGGTAGGGGAGAGTGCAGGACTTCACTGCCCCTAGAGATGCCCATGGGATCCCAGTGCAATGTGCTACAGATGAGGAAGGCAGGACCAGCACCATACAGACATGGAAAAGAAACCTTCACACAAAACAAATGTATCCATCGCCCAAATCTGTCCTATATCCTAAGCCACTGAATAAGTAGGTTTCACTGACATTAACTCCATTTAATAAAAATATTAGCAATTTACCCTTTGACAATAACAGAGTAAAGCATCAAAAGTAAATTATTTATGTCTTCCACCAGTGGTAATCACTTCTGTTTGTTATGTTGTTGGGGTTGTTTTTAAATTATATTTTGCCATTTTTTATTTTATTAATTTTACAGTAGCCCTTTGCTTGTGAATTAATGACTTCGTAATGAGCAACAGATGCTTCACTGTGCATGCTGCATGTAGTGATGTTTTACAGAGCCCAGAGACACATAAGGGCCTTCCTAGGTAATTTTATTGTGAATGATTATAGAGCAGCAGATGGGTAAATCATCACAGCAGTATTCTTTTAACAACATCATAACACATTTGTTGCATTATTTGTTGTACTCACAGAACCACAGGATTATCTTCATAGGTTACTGTTATGATTTTTTTCATTATTTAATATACTATTTTGAGATACTCGTGTAAAAAGTGAAGTATTTCTGTTTATCTGAGAAAGCACTGTTTATGTGCAACAAGATCACTATAGCCCTCTGCATCACATAAATGTTTTATTTTCCACCTACAACATACAGGTTTTGTTGTAGAAAGGAGAACCAGTACATTTATCATCAATGCTTTTATGCAATGTTTCTGGCTCCATATCATGCAGACAAGCATGTCTACCTACTCAGTATTCCTGGGGCACTGGTTGCTGGTTAATATGTCACTACGTGGTCTTTGCATGACTACAGAATGTGGCTAGGGCTTTCCTGGCAATTACAATTTCTCTCAGGTGTTTTTTAGAGGTGGGGTTTTTTTCACGTTGGTCTTCAGTCCTGTCCTGTCTGGGGCAGGCCATATAATCCACCAGATCAGAATTACATACGCAAACACATTAAGCCGAATTTTATATTGTCCCAACTTCTGGTGTTTTGTCAGAGCAACAACAGTGACACCAAGATGTAGAAAGAAAGCTAACAAAATATATTTTCCAAAATCCCAAGTGAAATATAAGGGAGAAAGAAGAAAATTAATCTGGTCATGGACATCCAGCAATCCTAGATTTAATCTGTAGTTTCAATAAGCAGTATGAAATGCAATAAGAAAGCAGCAATGTGAAATGCATTTAACCACATTCTTAACAGATATATCAAATCAGATGACAGAAATGTAATCAGCAAAATAAATTTTGCCTCTCCAAGAGGGGGCATTATGAGATTATTCTTGAAATAATACTTACAAAATTGAAATTCAAGCCAGTGTGCCAAAAAGAAGCATAAAATTTGTGGTGCGTGACATGTCATTTTTGGTAAAGCATCAGCTTTTAATACTGGGCCTAATTTTGTTTGAAAATTACATGCAGTTGCTGTCAAATTTCATTTAATCCAAAACAGTCACTGAATGGTGTCTTTGCCTTTGCTGCATTTGCTGTGATTGCAATTAGAATAAATCCAACAAGCACAAGACAACCTGCACAGAATGTCTGTGAACAATGGTCAGTCTGTATAAGTTATAAATCCACCACTACTGCATGTATGCTGAATCCAGTGTTTGAATACATTGGATTTATCTCTTAGGTGCCACTCTGCCAAACAGCCTTGCACAGAAAGCAAAACAAGCACTACAAGGGGCTGCTAGGAGCTCTGACCCTACAACTGTGAGGAATCTAAGAAGAGAATGTAGTAGAGAACAAAGAGGATGGACCCCTATTTAAAAAAATATGTTCAGCCTTTGAGAACTCACATTCACCTTCACAATCTGTTGTGACTGAACCTAGGCAGAGAGATGTGTGGAGATGGGTTTAGGCATTTTGGTTTGTTTTCAACTGAAGATAAACTGCAGAGCTCTCAATCTCAGTATTTTCTAGCCCTTGTAAATTCCTGTCTGTTGTCACTCCTTGTGTGCTTACGTGTTTGGTTTCCTGTCAACAAAATATACTGATAGTGCCTGAAAGTCTTCAAAAGACATACAAGATGTGGCACTTAGGGACACAGTTTAGTGATGAACTTGGAAGTGCTGGGTTAACTGTTGGACTTGATGATCTTAAGGATCATTTCCAACTCAACTCATTCTATGATTCTGACTATTTTAATGAGTCACACCACACCTTTACAGGACTTCTTCCTTTAGGACAGTATTGAGGAGAGATTAATGCCTGCTGATTGCAAAACCTCAACTGGCAGGATGTGTGTTGATATATGATAATAAAAATAAGTAGCATGTTAAACCTACTAGATGCTCATCCAACCTTCTCTTTTCAGTCACAGGCCATCTGAAACTGATGACAGTCTTTCCAAGGTTTTCCAAGCAGTTGGCTTCTGACCAACGTAAAGATCACAAGACTAAATTTACCAGCTGTTAATTCTTTTTATATGCACATGAGAAACAGTTGGAGCAAGTACTCTCCAAATTCAGCAACTGTTTCTTCCATCCTCACCACATTTTTACAGAAACAGAAGAACATGACTGTTGAAGGCCTGTCCTTGACAAGCTTCTATCAGTAGCTTCAGAGAATGAGTCAGAAAATAGTGAATTAAATCAATCCGAAATGATTTTTTTCCAGTGAATATCCCCAATGCTCAACATTTAGAGACTAGTTTTTGACTTGAAGGCTTTATATCCCATGCAAAATATATTCATCAGAGAGACCTGATGTTTGTATGGATAAACCACAGTACCTGGAGTCTGTGCCAGGTTATTGGCTACCATGTGCAACACTTACAACACGATCTCTCAGATGAATAACATCTGGAACAGCTCTGTTGCATTGAAAATCATATGTAGTTCTGCAGTACCCATATGGAGGTAAGCAAATCCACTGTAGATACCTCATTAGTACCAAATTAGGTATTCCAAACTCCCTTTCTTGCACGTGGCAATCTGCAACAAAACTGTTTCTTTTCTCCTCACAAACTGTCAATAATGATTGCTCAGAACAGATTTGCCCCTCACCTCCATTGCCTTCAGCTTTCAGGGGAGAACAAAACCGTCTTTGCTAACACCTCTTCCTACAGTTCTCCTAGTTGAGCACATCCTTTTTTAATACCACAGGAGATTTCTACATTAAGCTGCTTCATAAATCAATGTGTATTATGGTGAATTTGATGACCTGTTTCTGTGCAATTGCCAGAATGAACAGAGAAGCAATGTTGTTAAATAGGTTTCTTTTTTTCTCTCTCTTTCTCTCTTAGGATGGATTTATAGACTTCTTGGAGTTCATAGCTGCAATAAATTTGGTTATACGAGGAAAAATTGACCAAAAATTGAAATGGTATTTCAAGCTATACGATGCTGATGGAAATGGATGCATTGACAAAAAAGAACTATTAAGCATATTCGCGGTAAGCAAGTTATGACCAATAGCAACAGCATTTGACATAGTGCACTGCCCCTGAAACAGTGGTTCATCATGTCTTGTAAATGGACTGTCTGTACATTACCTGTTTTACAGTTGTAAAACCAGAATTTACAGTGGCTAGTGACACTCCTGCCACCAGGTTCTTCCTTATTGAAAGTAGTATTTTACTTTTAACCTTAGTTCTACAGATAAAATACTACTGAAAGTGAAAAACTGTAGAAACAGTAGAGACATTACTGTGATAAACTATACTATAAGGCAGGGTAGAACTGCAGCAGCATAATGAATAAAACAGATGGTTACAAGCATTTGTGCCAGTCTATTGTGGAAAATGGGCTTCTCAAACTGAGCTTGCTGCAAGAAAAATATAGATATCATCAAAATATTCCAATATTTTAATTTTTTTGAAAGGCTTTTAGATTTGTTTGCTACAAATGCCATTACGCTTATTTGAAAACTAAATTGGGGAAATATAATTTTACCATTAAATCATGACACGATATTTGGGTAAAAACACTGTCAAAATTTTGCAGAAAATGGGTCCACTTCAAACCCATAAAACTGAAGCAGTGCAATTCTTTCTTTAAAGTTATTTTTTTATTTTTCAACTTGCTCTAGTGAAATAATATTGTGCGCTTCTGTAACTGCTTTCATCCACAAGGTATGTTAGGGTTCCTTGAAAATATGTATAACTTAATACTACTTCTTAAATGTACATGACTCACTATAGATCAAAGTTTTGCTGCAGGGAGCATCAAATCTAAATAGGGTTTTAATGTCATAATAAACAAGGAATGTACTTCTCCTGGATTCTGTACAACTGCTGGTACCTTGCTAGTCACTGTTAGAGACTTTCAAGAGCTGCTGCCCAAATGAAAAGGAACCAGAACAAGATGGAGCCATGAAGTCAAACATACAAAGTTGATCACCTTCTAAAGAATAGCTTTCAGTAGAAGGAGAGGCTGCATCTTCCACACTTCTCCTTGTTTAAGACTAATCACATCTTTCTTTTGCAGATATTCTCCATCATTTTTCACCCAGAGACAATGAGTCAATTGTGTTTTGTCTGGTGTTTTATCCAAAAAGAGAATTAAAATTAAAATCCTTTCAATTTAAAGTTTTCTTTTTCAATTTGCCTGGTTTTAAAACCAGTTTAAACCCCTGTGTGTTTTCTTCTCTCTTGGTGTACAAGAACTTAAACTTTAACCTGCCTAAGTCATTTGATCTAGGCTAGATTAAAAATGGTAGTCTCTAAAAAAGAATAAAAATACAGGCCATTAAGAGTTCCAGATTATACTATGCAACAGTAAATAAGGGCTTGTCCATAAAGATATGTCATATCTGAGACATTAATTTAGGACCACAGAAGTCCTATTAAAACTTTATCTGACCCTCCAGCTATGCAAACCTTGGACCAGCAGATCATTATCAATCATCAAAACTCCCTCCAGATAACCATGCACCATTTCAATACCCTGTTATTTTACTCCAAATATTGAATCTTTTGCCACAAAAAAAAAAATAAATAGAGGGGATACTTTTGGTTTTCTTAATTCCTTTGGAGGAAAAGTAAAGTCTGCCAACTTCTGGGACTGTTGGTCTGATTTATTTGTGATTACTAAGTTAAACATGTCTTAATAGAAAATTGCTTCAGCTTTCTCTGCATGCACTTTCAGCTGTGAAAAACAATACTGTATTTAAATCACGCAGACCATAGGGCACACTGAAAACACAGAACTCTCTAGGGCCTGATAAAAATGCTAGTGTGGAATCTAAAGTGTGTTACAGAGCAGAGGTGCCACATGGTTTCAGAAGACCTTCAGAGATATGTAAATTAGTCTGTAATCTTCAGGCTGTGTCATGTTAATTAAATTTCCAATCCTCATTACTGAAGTTTTATTTGAAAAAGCTATTTATTTAGTGATTTTTGAAAGGCTTGGTGAACTAAAGGGCTGCATTGCAATTACTACTACTGCCAGTGTTATTGTTTTCACAACTTGATAGAAAAAATCTGAAAGAACTTTCTGCATTTCTGCTTTCAGGCTATCCAGGCTATTAATGGCTACACCAACATGACTGCTGAAGAGTTCACAAACATGGTATTTCAGAAGATAGACGTGAACAATGACGGTAGGAATCTAGCTTTAGTTGGCATTGCCAGGGATTTTCCGCTGCAAGAGGGGAGTTAAACATGCTACTGAAGAACTGACTGGTTTGGATTAGCTGAAAGCCTGAATCTGTTCTTCTTTACCCTACTACTTCAGCTTTACAGTGAACTGTAAATCAACTGACATAGGAACTACATGCAGTAGGGTCTGAAAAACAGAGGTCTTGCACTGTTTATCCAAAATGCTAGTTCTCTGACTGCACAGCAGAATGAAATTGTGATTGAGGGTTTTGGTTTCTTAATATATTAGTGTTGGCTTAACCTTTCTAAAGTGGTTAAGAAAACCAATTAAGCTGCAGGGTTTTGCATGCTCTAGCATGTTCTAAAGACTGGATGCCATGCTGGATGTCCCTTGAAGGCTGACTGTTAACACATACTAAGACACATGCTACTCAAGATGGCTAGATTAAGCCAATTGGACTTGCATTTGGAAACTAAAACTTCAGTTCACTGAGAGTTGTTTCTAATAGGAAACTTGTCACATGTGAATGTCTCCTCTCATACTTCTAATCATGAAGATCCTACTTCTGCTGGCAATTACATTTTACATCAATTGTTGTGATCATTGACAAATTAGGAATATTAGGAAAGCATGACAGAGCAAAGTCAGGTCACATCCAGGATTTTTGGACATTTTTTGTGGGGGGTGTTTTTATGGTCTTATTTCATGTATGAAGGTTAATTTTTAAAAACAATATGTGTGATATATAATCAGAGTAAAATTGTGATGCATGTGGAGGATGCAGTAGTGGAGGATTTTTTCTCCATCTCTTTGGCCCATTGTTTAAGAGAAGACAAATCACCAAAGGACTCCAAATGACACATAGTCATAATCTAGCATTTAACCCAAATTCTATGATTATTCCCCACTTTGACCATACATTTACTGCAAGTAATAGTTTTATCTGAACTAGACCATCAGCTCAAAAAGTAACTTTTGTGTCATATATTTTAGCAAGGAAAAGCCAGAACATTAATTATTCAGAATTATCTTCATAACATTTCCTTTTCAAACTGTTTTCCATAGTTAGTTTTTTAATTGCTCCAAAGCAGCGGGACTTGCTCCACCTGAGGAATAGGTCAAGTTTTACCAAGTTCAGCTTCAACTATGCTGCCTCTCTGTAGCTTCTTATTAAAGAAAAGTGCAAACAGACAAATAAATTGCAATGCTTTTCCTTAGATTATAATAAGATAAATAATCCCATGGTTGTAAAGAACAATTTTTAAAACAAATCTCCTGTTGGTTTTGCAATTTATTTTCATTAGCTCAAGGAAATATGATGTCCATCACAGCCGCAGTGAGGTTGGGCCTGCTAGTGTAACCACATCTCACTGGCAACTGCAGTGGGGTTTGTATGCTTGCACACTGCTATTGCTTCCTTGAAATGTACAACCTGGGATTAAGAGGAAGGAATTAAAGACCAGTTGACCTGAATAAGCAGGAAAATGCTGCAGCATGTCGATCTGATGAGTCCAGGAGCCCCCATCACCCAAAGACCTCAGTCAAAGGCAATACAGAGGGAAGGAGAGGGGAACCAAGAGGAATGCCTGGGATAGGAGGAGAGTCCAGAGGAAGTGAGTGGATGAGTGGCAAAGCAGGAGAATGCATACAAGTTTACAAAGGTGGTTTGTTCTGCCTCTGCTCCTGGGATGGTTATACAATCATCTACTGTTGAAAGAGGAGGTACAAACATCCTCAGGGCACTGTATGCCAGACCCTGGAGAGGGTCTTACTGCTTTCACTGAAGCCCAAGAGCCAGGACTTCTGTCAAATGATGTCTTTCCTCTTCTACAGTGTGTAACAGGCTCATGCCTGTCACCACTGCAACAAGGACACGTGCCTAAACAGAAAGCAGCCTTTACTGACCATGGGTAAAAAGTTGTTTTCACATTTTTCAAATACTGATCATTTTCCTTTTTTCACATCAGATGAAGTTTCCAAGGTTGCCATGGGCAAAAACTAAAACACAAAAAAACCCTACAGGGCATACTTAAATCTGAAAACAGCCCAAAGTCAGCTTGCTAAGCATTCACCAGATGTGCACACGACTTGAACTGCTGCACCTCTGAAGCCTGGGGCACTAACTCATCCAGCTATATTCCTCTTTGCCTGGCCTCTTGTAATTTCTTATTTTAGTGTAAAATCATTCATTATGAATGTGAATCATTCGTTGTAAATTTAGTAAGAAACTTTAAACCATTCTCAGAGGAAAGAATCAAGCTATTCTTATTAACCCAAGCTTTGTTTCCCCTCTCAAAATAAAACAGCATCACTGGAAAATCTTTTAACAGAGAACTGTGTACGGTTCTGCATACTATGCAAACAACAGCATCACTGGAAAATCTTTTAACAGAGAACTGTATACGGTCCTGCATACTATGCAAATAGACCCATGCCTAGAACTGGCCTTTGCTGACAAGGAAGACAGCAGGAAAAGAGGAAGAACACAAAATAATGTTCTTGCTTTTTAATAAAAGAGATATAGTAGTCAACACAGGAACTATGCCTAGTAAACCTCAGCAAATCACACCCTACTGGAAAATCTTTTAACAGAGAACTGTATACGGTCCTGCATACTATGCAAATAGACCCATGCCTAGAACTGGCCTTTGCTGACAAGGAAGACAGCAGGAAAAGAGGAAGAACACAAAATAATGTTCTTGCTTTTTAATAAAAGAGATATAGTAGTCAACACAGGAACTATGCCTAGTAAACCTCAGCAAATCACACCCTAATCTCTGTTAAAACTAGCTATAAGATAAATTCTGATTAGTTCAGTGAGATCATTGGTCTGTACATCTAAATTCAGCCTTGATACAGGCTTCATTAGTGCCCTTTTACATACATTCAAGAACACTTATAGTTGTCTCAGACTTCAGTGAAAGCATTGTTTGACCTGTTTTAGCAGAAAAAAAAGTGAGACTGATTTCTAGGATCTGACTGATGCAAAGTGGGAAAACATTCGCAAGTACTCTCCCTGCATTCGCGTATCAGCAGAGAACAGAAACATTCCTAAGGGATTCAATCTGGCATGAATGGCCTTGTGTTGGATGGAGAGTGATTGCTGGGTTTCTCAGTTCCTAAGGAGTATATGACTTTCTTTCAGGGGAACTGACTTTAGAAGAGTTTATCACTGGTGTGGAAAAAGACGAAGACCTAATGGAATTGATTACGAAAAGCTTTGACCTCTCCAACGTACTCAAAGTCATACAGAACGGCAGGAGAAACAGCGTCTGAAGGATCCAATGATGGATGTGGCCTCTATGTCGTCATTTCAAGGAATATAACATTTGATATATTCAGGGAGCTTGGTCTTGTCAAGGCCAGCCCAGGCAATACTGAGCAGCCTGCTCCAGGAGTAACGATTTTCGCTCCTCATTTATCTCTTTTTCTTTTCTTTCTTCTTTCCCTTGCTAATGACTGTGGCAGCCACAGAACAAAAACCTTTGCCTGCCTATAATAGAAAAGGTATTTGATGCAGTAAAAGTAACTTATTTGATCTCTATGAACATGCTGTGGTTAAACCCCAGCCAGTAACTAAGCACCACCCAGCTGCTTAGCTCACTTCTCTCCAGTGGGATGGGGAATATAATTGGAAGAGTGAAAATGAGAAAACTTGTGGGCTGAGGTAAAGAGAGTTTAATGGGGAAAGCAAAAGCTGTGCATGCAAGCAAAGCAAAACAAGGAACTATTTCACGACTTCCCACAGGAAGGCGCAAAGCAAAACAAGGAACTATTTCACTACTTCCCACGGGAAGGTGTTCAGCCATCTCCAGGAAAGCAGGGATCCATCAAGCATCACGGTGACTTGGGAAGACAAATGCCATTGCTATGAATATCCCCTCCCTTCCTTCTTCTTCTCCAGCTTTATATGCTGAGCATGACGCCATATGGTGTGGGATATCCCTGTAGACACTTGGGTACAGCTGTCCCAGCTGTGTCCCCTCTCAACTTCTTGTGCAGTCACAGCCCACTCACTGGTGGGGTGGCGTGAGAGGCAGAAAGGGACTTGACGCTGTGCTAGCACTGCTCAGCAGTAATGAAAAGATCTCTGCACTATCAAAAGTGTTTTGGTCACAAATCCAAAACACAGCCTCATGCCAGCTACTATGAAGAAAATGACATTTATCCAGTCTGAAAACAGCACATTATCTTCTGTTCACACTAATCAATAAAATAATGAAAATAACACAAAATGTAACCTTTCTAGAAGACCTGGAATTCATACATTTCTCCTGTAAATTATAGGTTCTTTAACCTACTATCTGAAGTGTGAACACAGACTTCTAGCTAGGACTGGGTTCTATACAGATCAATTAAGAACAAAGCCTGCTTTGTATTAACCTAATATTTCCGCTAATCAGTACTCACAATTGGATTAAGTTCTCTGGGAAACACCTCTGTCAGCTTAATATTCCCAAGATGTGTGTCCTCCTTAACAAGTTCTCTACCAACCTTGATTTTATTACATCTGTAAATTAAAATAATTTGATATTTTGATGGTTTTGTCAGGGTTCAGCTACTGTTCTTTCAAATTAACCTTTTATAAAAGCACTGGAATTAAATCTTGTTATCTTCACAGAGCAAAATTAGAAGTTCAAAGAATAGCTGAAACAAAATCATTTTATAAGCACTCCCAGAGATTTGTGTCCTTTGACTTTTTTGCAAAACACTATGTTTTCACTGGGCTCTTTGCCATGGCTGCATGAGACAAAAGGTAAGAGCTGTAGTAACTCATTCCTGATGATGAGACTGATGGCTTCTGCCAAACAGACTGTCTGACAGCTGATTTCTTCCTGCCTTTCCCTGACAGGGAGTACTAATTTAGGTATCTTTGCCCTGCCCAGACAGCTGGGCAAAAGCTTTTTAGCAATTTAATCTCTTTGAAACTTCTACCTCCTTTCAATCTGGATTGCAATTGTCTCTGAAGGTGGTAGCTGTCAGGAGTGCAGGGAAGGCATTTGCAGAGAGTGTGATCACATATTCCTCATTTTCTTAGGAAAGCAGGCTGAAAACAATGCAACCTTACTTTATAAATAACAACATTAATTCTATGAGCTGAAACAGAACTGCAAGAAATGTCTGCAAAGGGAAAATTACAGTTCTCTCTGGTTCTCTTGCGATTGATTCTCTCTCAAGTCTACAACAAGTTTTATCAAATTACTACATTATATCATAAGACTAAGTTCTCCTTGGTGACAGTGCCCTCCAGGCATCACACTAATACTGGTTATTGTTAGAAGCACCAGCTTTATGCAAAATAATTTGTGCATGGATTCATGCAGCCTGAACAAAATAATTATTAAGACTTCAATATGAAAATGTTTTTCTTCCAAATTAACTTCAAATTCATGTCCATTTGCACATGAAACATGCCCCATCATCTATAATTATTTTCCCAGGTTCTCACTGATGAATGGAATATATGAGTATGCAACATGCATCACTTGACATTATAAACACTCCTGATGTGATAGCTCTGACATTTGAATCTTTTATATCCTTTTAAAAAAAAAGAGAGAATGATGTATGAGATTGCTGGTGGTTCAGATCTTAAGTTCTTGTATTTATTCACCATTGACACATTAATATGTCATTGTCAGTTTCTGTTTTCTCACACCCAGAATTCAGAAAGTCACTTTTCTTAATCTAATGCTTTTGTATTTAAAGTCTATGATGTGATGTCCTTCAGAACTGGCTTTATAATACTTAAAATAAAATGGTCTATTTTAAACAACTTGAGCATATGGAAACAGGTGTGATTTGGATTTTTGATTTTAAACTAAGGAAGTCGTGGACTTGGAAAAAATGGCTGCTATCCAGGCATACTGACTTTTTTTATGAGGGGATTTCAAAAATATTATTTTCATTTAAATTTGCCTAGTTTTCACTAAGCAAATTACTAATTCAGGGAGATTGTTGTGTTGCATTAAACAATGATATATGTAAGGAAATTCTTAGAAAATTTTTGCCAGACTAAATTTTAAAGGTGTAGATGACATGCTCATTTTCTACACTTTAGTCAAAATTCATTAAACCTGTGCAATTAAGTAGCAAGTATCTTTGCTAGTTAATGTAAACACTGTGGCACATCATTTCAAAAAATATTTGCCTACAGTAACTCCACATGTTTGGGACTATATTAGTCTAATTTATTTTTTTATAAGTTGATTATCTTACATTTCGTTTGACTACTTAAGCACAATTCGATAAACAGCTGCTTGAGATAAATGTGTTATGGCCACAATTTCTATTGGTCTTATTCTTCTAAACTTGTCAGCTGCTTAGCAGGTGTATCAGGGAAATCAGGTGGCACACAGAAAACCTGTGAAATGTGACCTCCTCCACCAAAATCTTCTTCTGAAACAATGTGAAGCTGCTGCTCATTGTGCTGGAGGTGCTTTGTAGTTATGAAGATATATTGTAAGTTGACCCGACCATCAGAAAAGGAAAAATAAAGCCTGATGTTAGTTCATGTTATGTACACACCTTAGCAAATACTTAAGTAGTTTAGGGCAGCACTGCTGATCCTGAAGGCTGCTAGAGTCCACAGGAATTCTTTTGCTTTGAAGCTCTGCATGGGAGAGAAGAAAACATCATAGCACAAGCTTTCAAGAAGTGCCTTTGTCAACAAGGCTGATGCAGATGCCAGCTGTGAGTGTCTGGAAAAGCTGTGCTGCCTGCATCATCATCACAGGCCAGGTAGGTTTTAATTAAGATAGACGTGTACTGAGAATTGCTAATCATCACCTCATTCACCTTGGAAAGAAACACAGGTTTCAAATTCACTCTGTGTAGCTGGGTGAGCTTTGCCAATCCACAGGGTAATTGATAGTTTCTCTCCTAATATAAGCTTTTAATGTTAAGAAATCCTTATGACTTTATGTTTTATTGCATACAAACGGCTAGGGGTAATTAGTCTGATAGTCCTCTTTTTCAAACAATTCCTAATTGTCCTAAAATTATCTCCTTTTCTAGTAGCTCAATGTGCTAAGAAAATAAGTACCTATTTTCTTTTTTTTTTCCTATGAATAGGGGAATTCAAAGCCACAAGCAAACTGCCTTTTCTTGTAGATATGAAATTAACATTAGCAGGCAGGATTAATCCTTATGCTACAATTATTCATCCCTGACAAAGGAGGATGACAGCCTGTTGTGATGTGGAAGAGTTCTCATAGTTGCATTTTTTTTTCTCTTATGTAAGAATAACTGTACCATACAGAACATAACAGCTGAAAACTCAGCTAAATATTCAAAGCTGGAGTTCACTGAATGCAAGAACGTATGTCCATTTACTTGATAAAATTTTTCACATGGAGAGATTTCTAGAAGCCTTGCATAATTATAGAACTTGCTGAAGATATCAGGGTCCTATGCAGGGCCAAGAGGTGGACTTTGATGGAACTATATAGACCATCATTGGACTACATGGATTGACATGAAAAGTGCCATCTTCTGCTTAGGCCTACACTGATTTTTGCCTTGCAGCAGCCATGTGAGAGAAGATTCAGCCATCACAGGTAATTTAGACAGTTATTCTAAAAATGTTCCTGTATCACTAGTTAATTTCTATTTTCACCTCTTCTGCAGTAGAATCACAGAATGGTTTGGGTGGAAAGGGACCGTAAAGTTCACCTAGACCCAAACTCCCTGCCATAGGCAGGGAACCTTCCACTAGATCAGGGTACTCAGAGCCTCACCCAGCCTGGTCTTGAACACCTTCAAGGATGGAGAGTCCACAACCTGTAACAAAATTTTAGACAACTTGCTAGGCAGTTGTTATTGTGCTTACAAACAACACCATCACCTGTTGAGTTGCTAAACTATCAAACACTACTGGCTCCAGTCTAAAATTCAAAGTATGGAAAAGAGGAAAAGGAGAAGAGACTAAGGCTATGGAGATACATGTTATGTGGTGACTGTTCAGTACCTCAGACAATACATGACAACTCAGTTGCTTCTACAAGTGCACAACAAAACTTTAAACAGAAAGTATACAGTACTTAATCTGAGGCTCTGTCTGAGGTTTGGCTTTCCTTGTTGCCCTAATGGAATTGCAAAACTTTCAACAGAGCCCAAAAGAGGTCAGACACACTAGCCTGTATATGCCTATCATCTGTGCAAAGGTACAAACAAAATTGTCTTCTGAAATTGTCTAGCATTCAGAAAGAATCAGATTAGCAGTGTTACAAATAAAAAGTCTGAAATAGTGATAATCTACCCAACAGCTTTATCCACCTGAGGGGATGCACTACCGGTATTGCAATGGATTTCTCAAATACTAAGGGAACGAACCACTCAAGATGTCTTCTGTTTATTTGCAGAGAATGTTCAGCAGCCCAACAAAACAAATGTACCTTTTTTTGTTCCTCTCTAGATTATTTTCATTAGCCAGCCAAGTTAGCAATGTAGCCACAGGTATGTTGGCATGCAGAACTTTCCATGCTGTGGAAAACTGTTTATTTAGGGAACACAATATATTCTTCCTCACAAGTTACTAAACACCCTCTGAACGGCAATTTTTAACTGAGTCTGAGCAACTGATGTAAAGAGAAAATGGTTAGTATTTTATTCTCCTATCCCATGAGCTATCTAGTCTCCTGGCTTTTTGAATATACACAGCAATTACATATCTTTTAAATTTCATCTTTCCTGGAAAGCTCAAAGTACATTCAGAATGATAAATGAATAATGACTTATAGTCCATTTGTGGTACCATATAAGTCAATGACCCCATTGATTGCAAACCAGAACAGAATTTCTTCACACTAACATCTAAAGAATATATCAAATTCCTGATTTATTCGGACTCTTATGAAGCATTTATGTAGCACAGTATTTCTGTGGGCTACTGAAGAAGGGTTTAGGGAAGGAACAAAAGTGTTTTGAAAACACTTTATTAAAAAAGGTGATGTATTAGAATTATGATCATTTTCCTTTTAAAATCCAATTAAATATTCATGGAAAGGGTTGACACAGTTTTGACTGTATCAAAAAACCCTAAACTCCCATCAAGCTTCAGGCACAGCTTTTCATTCTTAGCATCTGTTCACATCTTCCTTCCATCCCTGTCCCCAAAGCAATAAAAATATGTGGGTTTTTTTACACTGGCAGCATACCTCCAGCACAAACCTTTAATGGTTCTGGACAATATTGGAAGAGTATGCACTTTTCCTTCTCTTTTTATTTAAATTATAAATATTTGACAAACTACTTCTATCCTGGAAGACTTCAAATCCCCTCAGATTTTAAAACACAGCTCACTTTTATAAAAGCTGCTAACAGAGGAAAAAGTTGAACATTTGCAATTAAACACATTTTTATTGTTCTTTCATTGTTCCTTTATTATACTAAAGGTGCTTATATCAAAAGAGGATCTTTATTCCCTTGTCCTCACTGATTTTTTAATTAGGTCAGTCTTCCCTTTCATATTCTGTTCACCAGCACAGACTCTAATGGCAGTGTCAGTCAGCAATCAACTTCTAGTAAAGAATACAATGATTTTGTTGTCTTCTAAGTAACAGGAAAAAACAACCAAGATTTTTAATTGTCAGACAATTTTTTTAAGTATCTACAATGGTGAAATTCCCAAGTACCCACGTTAGGAGCTGATTTTCCTTAAACAGTCACTGAAAAGAGGAAGCTCTTGTGGTGGTAGGTCAACAAATGAAACCTACTATCTAAATAAGCTGACATTAAAAAATCAAGCAAAATAAAGGCATAGTGCTGTTCCCCAAAAAGTGAAGCTCCCCAAAAGATGTAAATTTCTCTGGAGAACACAATTATAAATCTTAACTTGGTTGACCACCACCCTCTGGATGCAACCATCCAACCAATTTCTTACCCATCTAACAATCCACCCATTGAATCCGTCCCTCTCCAGTTTAGAGAGAAGGATGTCGTAGGGTACCATGTGAAAGGCTTTACAGAAATCCAGATTAATGACATCTGTAGCCCTTTCCTTGTCCACTGATGTAGCTTCAGACAGAAGAGAAATCCTCAAAGCAAATTCCTTCTAGCCCCTCTAGCCCTTCTAGCCCTATAACTTGGAAGTGGCTATGGCAAAGTATGTTTCTGGCAAGCCAGTCTGCTGCTGGCAGGAGGGAATATTTGTGTGATGAGCAACAAAATCAGACATGGACATCTGAGGAGTAGGTTTTCGCTGGAAAAAAACCCTGTTTACTCACATATGTGCTCATGCTGCTTATTTGAATTTCTTTTGTTCCTGCTTTGCATTGACATTCAAGGTGCACTGAGAAGATGAACTTTCCTTTTTGCAGGACAGATATAATAAAGCATCTTTTCCTATATATCTAAAACAGAGGCATTTGGAAATGAGAGCCATGGTGCAAGGAGGCCTCGTGACACTATTCCCATGACAAGGCCTGCTTATCAGACTGAGAGAAGCATTTCACATGCTGTGGTAATTTGCAGCAAAAATTGCCACAGACGGTGTTAGTGTTTGTAGAGTTTATGAGATTAGTACTTGGCTACTGTCCTTTGCACTTCAGAAGTGACAGACCAGCCAAAGAAAATTGAAGCCTATAAGTCCTGAAAAGCTTAACTCCTCATTTTGCAGTTCACAGTTGTCAGGAGTCACGAGGTCTGAGACAACCAAGACATGTCTGCAAAGCTATGAGACCCAATGACCTTGTAGCCATAAATTCTTAGGAGCTTTGCAATGGGGGAAGAATGCCCAGAACACCTTATTTTGTGTAAGATGTAAGTCAGTTTTCCAACACATGGGCATACATGGCACATAACTTTGATTTAGCCAGGTACCTACTATACAAAAAGTTCTTGAGAATACAGCAGCATGTTTGAGGACTCTCAGGTATGTAGAAGGGGTGTCCATGACCTGTGTAACCCTACCACCCTGGCTAATGTGGCAGTCTCAGTTATTTGGAAGCTAACTGAGATACTGCTGTCCCAGCTACATTCACATACCCCTTTGCAGAACAGACCCAGCAATACTTGAGTTCCATAAAGATTGACAGAGGCATAAGAGAAGCAGAGGATTGAAAAAGGAAGGGAAATACTAGCTCAGGCATATATCTATTTGGTTTTGTTTCTCCACAGCAGTGAGTCTAGCTTAGAAAGGTGTGAATCTTCACAACTGCAGCCCAAAAAAAAGATTTCCTGATTTCTCCTGGCAAACACTAACTTCTGTGCTTTTAAACCGACACAGCTTCTAGAACCAGACACTGAGACAGAACTTGTGCCAAAATATGCCGTTCTGATCATGGCCTTTCACTCTCTGCATACAGTAGCTCTCTGAGGCAACCACAAATGTTTATGAGCAATTTTCTAATAAGGACATAGACTCATCCTTTTAATGAAACTAATCTTTTCTTGCTGAGAAATCATTATAATTTCATCTGGTTTGACTGACCAGGCATATGTTGTTGAATTATGCAGACCAAATATTTATTTTGACCACTCAAAAAATACCTTGTGGGCCAACTCTGGTTTGCCCAGCTCTTTGTTAAACAATTGCAAATGAGAAACATTAAAAAAAAAAATCACAGCTTGTTTATGCATAATTTGTACACTTGGTGCAGAAAGAGCCATGTATCTCAGCTAAATCATTTGCAATGAATAATTCCACCATTCGGTACAGATGCAAAGCATTGGAAGTTACAGAACATTATGGAAATGCATCTTCCGTCCTCAGGAGATGGGGGAATTTTAATTCCTGGCACTGAAGGCAGGCTTGAATGAGAATATGATTAAACTTTTATAACTGCTTGATGTTTTCTTGGCTCAATCAATATTCTTTTCAATAAGCCCTTGGCCTGTTTCGGAAGCACTGCCAATATTTGTTGTTGAGTAAATGTGGTTTTATTCTTCACTCCCGCTGATCTGATCAACAGAATGACATTGATCACAATGAGCACTGTGTTCAAACATTTTTAAACAATTTAATCTGCTCATGCGGGACAGAGGTTAGGTAGTAGTTCTGATTACAGCACATCTTTTAGTGGCCTCTGTTACAGATGAATATGCTTTGATACCATCTCCAATGGATCTGACAGCAGTCATTCATTTGTACAAGCTGGCATGAACAGATGGGGTCATATGCAATGGTTGCTTCCTTTCCTTCAAAGGAAGACCAAAAGGGACACTACACAGGCAGTCATGAGCTCCTCAGGAGGGCTAGCATCCTGGGGATAGATTCTGAGCCTTCCATAGTGATGTACGTGAAAGCACCCAGGGAAATTGGCTATGTTTATTTACATGTTAATACTGTTAAGGAGGAGAATCCTAGACTAGAATTTAGGATGTGCCTACGGCCTATTCACTGATCTGCCAATGGCATGTGCACAACCTTGGGCAAATCACTTAGCACTGTGTGTTGAGTTTTCTATCTATCAAGCAAGGTTAGTAATTCTTACCATGTTTTGTGAAACAGTTTGACATCTATGCACAAGGCAGGATGTGACTGTTGAGTCCTGGCATTTGTTCAGCACATTGGTGACACTCAGTTCTTTGCCAATCCAAGCAGGAGCTGCTTCTACAAAATGCCAGAGAGAGTGAAGGATTTCAAGCAAAACTCAAACCAGACAGTTTCAGCAACTCCCTTTCAAGGAAATTTCCACTTTTTGCTTCAATGGTAATACAATCCTATTCGGTCGGATTCCCAAGCTTTGTGCCCTGAGATCACAATGATTAAAATTTGTTTTTGATCTCACTTCTCTATTTCCACATGCGTTTGAAAAGGGGATGACCACTTCAAGGTAATTGTCGATCTAGTAATTGTTTGTTCCTCTATCCACAGACATGATGGTTGAATGTGGGGCCTGCCTTTACAAATGAGCTTGCAGTCAGACATATTTCAGTGATCAGAAGGCTTCAGAAATAATCAGGTGCTGTAGGTTGAGCCCTGCCAGCAGCCAAGCACCCACAGGCACCCCAGTGGGCCAAGGGAAGAGAACAAGAAGAGCAAATGTAAGAAACTCAGTAGTGAAGATAAAGACAGTTGAATAGGTGAAGGAAGGGGGGAAAAAAAACCTGTGAGAACTAAGTTATGCAAAGGCAATGATTCACTACTACTACTTCCCACAAGAGAGGCCTCTAAGCAATGGCCAACATTGCCAACCCGTCACATTCTTCTTTCTCTACCCGTTTTTATTGCTCATCATAATGTTTTATGGCATGGAATATTCCTTTGGTCAAATCAGATCAGTTGTCCTGTTGGGTCCCCTCCCAACTTCTTGCACAGATCTAGCCTATTCATACTCACTGGAGTGGGGGAGGAGCACCACAATGGGGAAAAAAAGAGAAAGCCTTCTGTTTGCAAGTACTGTTCAGCAATAGACACATAATTAATGTCTTAGCAACACCATTTTAGGCACAAACCCAAAACACAGCACCACAAGGCTGGTAGGAAGAGTTACCTTCATCCCAGCCAGATACACTACACCAGGAAAAAAAATTAAAAAAAGAAAATAGCAAAGTCCCATTTTGGCAGGGAACTGATTAGACTGGAAATGATAAAATTACTCCCCTACAACAGAACATATGCTATTGACAACGGGGGGCAGTAAACAGCCTTCAGAAAACAAGCGACCCAGCAAGCACAGCCTGAGAGCCTACTCCAATGAGCTTCCAGCAGGTCTGCACATAATATTCAGAAAGAGGGAGCTAAATAATGTTACTGAGCCCAGTACTGTGCTTGGGAGCTCAGCAAAGTATTTGGCTTGACAGGCAAGACTTTGATGGGTTCCTGATGGCCAACTGTGGTAGTTTTTTTCTGGTTTGTTTTCTTTTATATTTTATATAAGCAGAGTTATGGAGTGGTTGGGTGTGTTTAATTATGGTAAGGTCTGGAAACATTTGTCTGTTTAATAGACACTCATGCAGGGATTGCCTTATGTGAAGAAACTAATTTGTAACTTTGGATGGAGTTGTGAGTAAGGAGGATTAGAATACTACTTTCTCTCCTACCTCTTGGAGAGCAGGGAAGGCAAGATTCCTCACAGAGGCAATGGTACACAGTGCCTGCTGCAGCACCTGACCTGTGCTGACTCATTTATTGTGGTGTTTTCCTTGGATGCTCATGCTTCCCTTTTCCACAGGCAGCCAGCTCCTCTGCATGCCTACAGCTACTCCCACACTTCTCAGTGGTTTTTTACAGCCTCTGAATCTCTAATTATATTCACTGACTTGACACAAGCTGAGCTGTGCAAGGCTTTCTGGAAAAGAGCAGTTATTTTATGCCTTCATACTCCCTTGTACAAAGAGTGAGAGCAGCATGCAATCCGGAAGAAATATATTGAAGACAGATGAGTTTGTCATTTCAATAGTCAACGTGATGTTTTGGCTGTATCTGAAGATCAACATTTACAGAGAATAGATGTGTAAATTGCTTTTTAGATGGCTCTTCAGAGGTTGCTTTCAGAAAATTATTTATTATTCCAGATGCCTACACAGTCAAAGATATTGACTGATTGGAGAGAGTTCAGAGCAGAATAGTAAAAATCATCACTTAGTGCAGATGTTCTGATATATAAAAAAGTGATGAAAAGATTAAAGGGATAAAATGCAGCTTGAAGCTGGACTAAGTGATGAGCTGGAGATAACACAGCTCTCTCCAAATATGAATAAACACCATGAATAAAACAATTGTGCATGGCAGTATAACACAGGGTAAACAATGGCACACACAACTCAGCCCCACAAACTATTCTTCAACAAGCCCAAACTAATCAAAGGATAGTTGAGGTTAAATTTTCCATCAAACATTTCTGCACAGACCTACTCAGTAGAACCACAGAACATGTGGAGCTTGGACAGAACAGAGGATGGCCTTCTGGCACTACACAGGCACCAAAGAAGTTTTCTTCTTCAAATGTCTGTGTTTCTGTGTCATATTAACATATTCTCTTCTATACCAAAAAAAAGGGCACAATGCTCATTGTTTATTTAACCATAAGATTAAAAATATGCTGGCTGTCTTCATGCCATAGGAAATTTCCTGCTGGCAGCAGTGTGCCCTTTCCCAGTGGCAGAGCAAGAGTGAGAACCCATTTAAAAGCAAAGGCTCAGAAGTTTGGCTGTGTACTGACTGTAGGACCAGGACATTTTCATCCCTCCAGTGGTTCTCTCCAAGACCTATGCTTCCTCACAGCACACAGCACAATTATACCCTCACAAGCCAGTCACCCCCACCCAAATGAGGACTGCAAACTACTACTCCCAGTACTTAACTTATTCACGACTTCAGAAACAGTTTAATGATTTATTAAGTACCTCGATTGCAGCAGAACCTAAGACAAGGAATTTGTTACACCAGGTGCTGCATCACCACCAGACAAATGAGAAGTCCCTGTTAATTTATGATCTCAACAATTAAGCAAGGGATGACAAGCAGCAGACACAGAAAGAGGAGTGCTAAGAAAAGCTAGGCCTTCTGGTCACACAAGACAAATTAACAGCTTCTGCTTCCTACAGGGACCTTACATCAAGGTTTTAACACCATAGCTCTTCATAGTTTTCTTTATTTTGCTTGTCTGCAGTTTGATGAACTACCTTGCTTTACAATCTACATAAATGCACTTGTCTGAAAGACTGATCTTCTACCAATAAAACTGAAATAAACAAGAACATTGTTTTCTTAGGTTAGTGATTACCTCATATATAAAATCTATCTGAGGCTACTTCTGATAGATCTAGTATATATTTACATACTAAGGAATTAAAAGAAATTTAGGCTGTAAAGCAACTGAGTCCTAAACCAGGGAATGTCAGAGAAAAGTAATTAATCTCAATCCCATGTGTGCACTGCATTTCAATCTTTAGTTACCAAAGCACTGCAAAGGGATCACAGAACACCACAGTGAAGACCATGATGACCCTAAACCACACAGTGAAAAAACAGATATTGTGATTTATTTTCCCACAAGCAACATTATGATACATTTTTCCATGTGATTAGCACTTTGTAGAAAGAATTGAATAGTTATTTACCCAGTACTTTATTTTATCCTTTAAGCGTGAGGCTTCAGGTCTTACTACACATCATGTAAAGCTTGTTCTGTCTATATATATAGACTTACTTGTCTGCTAATAAAATTCCTACTACTATTCCAACCTGTCTCACTATTTGACCATGTTGAAAGTATCACAGAAATTATTTTTCTAGTATTCAGGGGAGCAAAATTAGTATTAATATTCCATTTTTTACCAATGGGAAATGAAATATGGACTTGGTTCAAACTACTGCTTGCCCACCAAGTTTGCCAAGTCAACCTGTGATACAGAGATTCTGATTTATCCAGGAGAGTTATACTTCTGAAAAAAAAAATTCAATCTTAGGAAATTTATGCCAGATTTCATATATTTAACTTCCATCAAAGTGAATATAAACGGCGGAGAGCTCCGAAATTTATGCCAGATTTCATATATTTAACTTCCATCAAAGTGAATATAAAGTGCTGAGAGCTCTGGCAAATCCACTCCCAGGTGGGTGTCAAGACAATAAAAAATATGCAGTTAGGTGATCATCAGTGAGATTCCGTGGCAAATCCACTCCCAGGTGGGTGTCAAGACAATAAAGAATATGCAGTTAGGTTATCATCAGTGAGATTCTGGTTTTTTGGATGATTTGTCCTGCATTCACCCAGGTGGGAGGAGAGTGATAAATGTAGGAGTGGGACCTAGTTTGTTAGCTTGGAATTGCTGCACTTTTCTCTTCCTGCTAGCTGCAATCAATGCTTCACTGCTCTTCTCTCCCAGGTGGGTGTCAAGACAATAAAGAATATGCAGTTAGGTTATCATCAGTGAGATTCTGGTTTTTTGGATGATTTGTCCTGCATTCACCCAGGTGGGAGGAGAGTGATAAATGTAGGAGTGGGACCTAGTTTGTTAGCTTGGAATTGCTGCACTTTTCTCTTCCTGCTAGCTGCAATCAATGCTTCACTGCTCTTCTAACTGGCTTGAGCACCACAATTGTGATTTAACCACTGAGCCCAGGGGTTCATGCAGAAAAATCATACCTTGAGGGTAAGACCTTAAAGCAGAACAAGAAAACAGGTAAGATCTTCCAGAAACAGGGTAAGGCCTTGATGCAGAACTTGTCAGGTGTGGAAACTGCACAACAGTAGGAATGCTCAAAAATGGATAGAACTATGTATTTTAGCTCTGAGATTTTAAAAATAGCATTTTCTGCAACTGAACAGTAAGTAGATAAATCAAATCAACTTTAGAGAACGTGAAAGACAGACATGAAGATAGACATGAAGGTAGTCTTTACATTGGTAAAATGGCAAATGTTTTTGGAATGGGAAGCTCCAGAGAACTGGATGCACTGACAGCATTTTGCTGGTTTTTTAAACTTTTATTTACACAAAAGTAATGGTTATTTGAGGAATAAGGGCCAGGAATGGGGTGATACCCAAACTATCCGTGCCAGTGGGCAGGTTAAAACTAGTGGCTTCATGGCCACGACCCTACGGGACGTGGAGATCGGCTGGAGAGGGCAGGGACTCATGGCAGACACTTAGCATGGAATTCCTCAGCCCTGATGGCGCGTGTGTCGGGTCAGCCGAAGCAGAACACAGAACACAGAACACAGCTCCGCACGGCGCCGCCAGCGCCTCACGCCCGCGGGGCCCGGGGCGCTCTGCAGCACCCACTGCACTCCGGGCGGCTCCGAGCACTGTG
>NW_008670009.1:0-5959 GCF_000695815.1 Acanthisitta chloris | reverse complement strand
GCGCTGGGGGTGGGCGCGGGCTCTGTGCGCAGCGACCCATCTTCCAATCATGGAATTGTAGGGGTTGGAAAGAGCCTTACAGATTATTTAGTCACAACCCCCTGCCCTGGGCAGGGACACCTCCCATTAGACCAGGTTGCTCAAGGCCTCATTCAACCTGGCTTTGAACACCGCCAGGGTTGGGGCATCCACAAACTCCCTGGGCGACCTGTTCCAGTGTCTCACCACCCTCACAGGAAAAAACTTTTTCCTAATATCTAACCTAAACTTCCCCTCCTTCAATTTGGACCCACTATCCCTTGTCCTAGCATTGCAGTTCCTAACAAAGAGTCCCTCTCCGACTCCCTTGTAGGCTCTTCAGATATTGAGAAGTTGCTATGAGGTCTCCACACAGTCTTCTCCAGGCTGAACAGCCCCAACTTCCTCAGCCTATCTTCATATGGGAGATGCTCCAGTCCTCTTATCAACTTTGTGGCCCTTCTCTGGACTTGCTCTAACAGTTCCACGTCCTTTTTCTGTTGAGGGCACCAGAACTGCACATAGTATTCCAGGTGGGGTCTCACAAAAGGAGTAAAGGGGCAGAATCACCTCCTTTGACCTGCTGGCCACACTCTTTTTGATACAGCCCCGGATTAAATTGGCTTTCTGGGCTCTAGCACACACTGCAGCTCATGGTGAGTTTCTCATCCACTATCACTCCCAAATCTTTCTCCTCATTGCTTCTCTCAATTACTTCTCCACCCAACCTGTAGGTGTGCCTGGGATTGCCATGACCCAGATATAGGACCTTGCACTTTCTTTTGCTGAACTTCATGAGGTTTGCATTGTCCCACCTCTCAAGCCTGTCAAGTTCCCTCTGGAAGGCACATTCCTTCCCTCGAGCATGTCAACTGCCCCACACAGCTTGGTGTCATCAGTGAACTTGCTGAAGGAGCACTCAATCCCACTATCCATGTTGCTGACAAAGATGTTGAACAGTATCAGCCCCAGCACTGACCCCTGAGGGACACCACTTGTCACTGGCCTCCATGTGGACAATGAGACACTGACCACAACTCCCTGAGTGTGACCATCCAGTCAGTTCTTTATCCACTGAGTGGTCCACCCATCAAATCCATGGCTCTCCAATTTAGAGACAAGGATGTTATGCAGGACAGTGTCAAACGCTTTGCATAACTCCAGGTAGACGATACCAGTTGCTCTGCCCCTATCTACAAATTCAGTGGCCCCATCATAGAAGGCCACCAAATTTGTCAGGCATGACTTGCCCCTGGCAAAGCCATGTTGGCTATTACCAATCAGTTCTTTGCTTTTCATGTGCTTAAGCTTAGCCTGCGGGAGAATATGCTCCATGACCTTGCCAGACACAGAGGTGAGACTGACTGGTCTATAGTTTCCCGGTTCTTCCATAAATGCAGGGAGACTTCCAGCATCCCCAGGGCCGTCACAGAGCTGCGGCAGTCTTCTACGCTTACAAGGACTTTGGATTTGGGAAAGTTTCACCCAGAGGCAAATCTACCCTTGTCAAATGACACCACTGTGAAGTATTGCTAAAAAAGTGTTCAGGTCCATACCAGAGATCTGAATGTTAGGAATTTTACTGGATCTACATAGATAATATTTAATCAATATTCAATTTAATAAAAATATTTAATCTGCTTTTTCTGACCTGCAATTTTCATACAGTATCCATATATTAACATTCATTGATACAACTTTGTTCAAACCAGACTCAAAAACACAGGCAGCATAATGCACCCTGTATTACAGGACTGCAAACTTGTGAACTCAGAAGGCTGAGGGTCAATTCACAGTTTTGGAGTGTGCTGTAAGGGAGCTCAATCCTTGGTAAACTGCTGCTTTTCCACAAATAAAACTCTTCAGCTACAGATGTAGTGGAGCCACCACAGCATGTCTCTTACATGCATACACACTTAAACCTACAAAAAATTCTTATGCCTTAGAGTAGGCATCCTACCTCATCCTGTTAGCATGAGCAAGACTCTTGAAAACTTGTTCAGCCTTGAGAAGAGACAGCTGAGAGGGGACCTCATCAATGTCTATCAGTGTCTGAAGGAGGTGTCAGAGGATGGAGCCAGGCTCTGCTTGTGGTGCTGAGCAGTAAGACAAGAGGCAACGTGCAGAAACCGATGCATGCCAAGCTCCACCTGAGCTCATGGAAGAGCTTCTTTCCTGTGCAGTTGATCAAGCACTGGAACAGATCACCCAGAAAGGCTGTAGAGTCCACCTCTGGAGATGTTCCAGAACCATCAGGATGCAGTCCTGTGCCATGTGCTCTAAGATGACCCTGCTTGAGCTGTGGTCCCTTCCAACCAGACCAATTCTGTGATGCTGTGCTCCCTCCTTTTAATCTCATGTCTTAATAAACTTTCAGGTAGAAAGTACATGAAAAAATTTTTACAAAAAAAGTCTTCATGTAGCATATGTAAACAGTAACACATAGTGTAAGCATCACATTTCCTCTCCTGAGATATCCACACTGCATTTTTATCTCTTCTTATTCATATATTCATTCATCTATAGTCCTGTAACTGCCCCATAGATTATCAAACATTGTAATTAGATTTGTGTAATTAGATATGTACCCTAATCTCCTTAAAACCAGAAACTGTAATAAAAGAATCAATCACAGTCATTTTCATTATCCAGGATTTCACTGGATACTTGTTCTCATCGAAAACTGGATTCATTATATAAACCATTCCCTCTCTGACCAAGTGCTGTAGAACAGCTAAGGAATCTGTCATGAGGATTAATTTACCAACATAAGCACTGGGGCCTGTGCTGATCTTCAAACCCTTCAATGCCCTTCAACCCCAAAGTACATTCGAAAAATGTCAGCACATCCCTTTTCTTCTAAAAAATTATATAGTTGCCCCAAATCCATATGATTTCCCCTAGCACCATGTGCATCAAAACATTTTTCTTCCAAAGTGGAGAATTTTCGTTGTTTCTGAATCTCGTCGTGTCCTCCACCTTCCAAAGCAACATCTTCTCTGTGCCGAATGAGAATTCTTTTCCATGTTAATCTTCTTATTCTGAAATCAATTGGAGAAATATTAACCTGTCTATAAAATAAAGACTGTTTTAGGAAATACTATGGAATAACTATTATCACAAAAGTCAATAAATTCCACTTGTGTATATCTATCTCAACAGAGATAATGGTTCAAGAGCTGGTCATACATATAGTACTCACATGAGCACAATCCCACAAGCAGAAGCTTGTTTCTTTATATCTCCTCAGGATTCACAAACCTTAATGATATTCCTCACAAAATAATGAAGATGTGGTTTCCACTTCAGTGGCCACGTCTGCCTTGCCTGTGCTAAGAATTCTCACACTCTCTTAGCTGTTATAAATTACAAAGTTCATTCACTCTGCGCCATCCAGAAGTATATAAGATGGTATATGGGATATATATATATAAATATTGGACAGATATATATAGATATGGGATATATACATATATAAAAATGATGTATAATATATATATATCTAACATGACTGAAGTACTGCAGTCCATCTTTACAAAAGTGATATAGAAAGGAAAATAAAACAGAAGTAAGTGTGCACCATGCAGTCCTAGTTGCTTTGAAAGCTTCAACCAACAGTACAGTAGATATTCAGAGTTGCAAATACATTATGATAAACACAAATACTTTGCAGGTTTTTACAGGTTGGAAGGTGGTTGGATTTCCCACCTTCTAGCCACATGTACCACATATCATATTCTAACTACTAATAGCATTTAAATACAAAGGAGAAACTAACCTTGACCAGAACTCTTCACAACTACTTTGTAAACCTTCTACACAAACAACACCTGGTTTCCCTGGCATGCAAAACCCTGACAGAGAGAGCTCCTTGGCCCAGTCAATAATATTCTTTCTTTTTCGCTTGTTGTAAATGTGATGACTATAGATCCACAATCGAGTGAACGTGGTGACTTCTGAGGGTGTGGCATCTGAAGTTGTCACTGAAGAAGATGAAAGCTCTTTGTCAATGTAAGCAGCTGCATGGTCTTTCACCCATTCCCTTGCACTCAACATACAGGGCTCACCACTGCAGTTTTGCATCAAATATGTTTTTAGATCAGAGTTCAGACGAATCTGCTGAGAGCGGCTTAATAATGCCGACCTAAAGAAAAAGAAAGACATAAATGTACTGATCACATGCTTACAATTTAGCATTTTATAATCACAGAATCATAGAATCTTTCAGGTTGAAAGATCAACCAAGATCATAAAGTCCAGCCTTTGACTGATCACCTTGTCAGCTAGACCAGAGCACTAAGTGCCATGTCCAGTTGTTACCTGAACACCTCCAGGGATGGTGATTTCACCACCACCCTGGGCAGGCTGGTCCAATGCCTAACAGCCCCTTCCATAAAGAAATTCTTTCTGATGTCCAACCTGAACCTCACTTGGCACAGCTTGAGGCCATTTCCTCTCATTCTGTTGCTAGTTGCCTGGGTGAAGACGCTGACCCCAACCTGGCTACAACCTCCTTTTAGGTAGTTGTAGAGAGTGATGAGGTCTCCTGGTGAGCCTCCTTTTCTCTAAGCTAAATACCCACAGCTTCCTCAGCTGCTCCTATAACTTACTCTCTAGACCCTTCACCAGTTTTGTAACTTTTCCAAAGTTTTAATTCAAGCTGCCAAGAAAATCGGTCAGATTTAGATATGCCCTTGCTGTTGATATTTGTCTCATCATCTATGAAAAAGTCTTAATTAGTACTTAATTGGCATGCTAACTCTTGAATTCATATAGAGTACTACCAATCTGTAAATCAAAATCCAGAAAAAGGTACTTAAAAAGTAAGTATGGTGGCTGACTTAATCTCCCGTAATATGCAAGGCTACTTCTTTAAACAGAATTGAAAAGTACCAAAAGGCTGGGAGTAACAGCCTTGTGACATGGGAAGAATTAGACCATCGACAATCTTTTCACTCCTTTTGTTAGTGTTAAGCCTTGTCAAAACAGACAGCAGTCTCTCTTCTTGAGCATCAGACCTATCTACAGTATCTACATGTAAACTTTCTGCAGAGATAATGGCACTCCTCCGCACTTTTTTCATTTTCCTCACATATATGATGAGCACACCAGAGAAATCATAACCTTGTACATTTGCTCTTCTTCAACATTGTTGTCAGTCGGCTTAATTTGGCAGCAAACTATCAAAAAAAGGACTGATTTTCCTGTATTCGTGTAGTGCACTATAACTTCTACATGTTTTTATTAGCTGCCATACCTTACAGTAATTTCTGGGAGAACAGTTGGATATTTCAATGGTAAAGCACAGGCCATAGAGAATTCCACCTAAAATCAAACGGGTAAACGTTCAGTTTAGGAAAGTACAAAAATCCCACAAAATAATAAAATATAAAAAGGAGTTTACAGTACCATAGAGGCGTAAGGGACCTCTGCCTTTACATTCAGTACAAACTGAACTTTTGAAGACAGTGCCTCTTCAGACCCACTTTCAACAGAGTGTTTCAGTTCAGCTAGAGCCAGCTGGTCAGTCACAGCGAACTCCTCCTCATAAGGAAACATGCTAGATAGCAAATCTAACTCTGAAATCTGTATCTCAGCTTCTTCTCGGTTAGTCATTTCTGTCGTTCCCTGAGCAATAAAATAAAAAAAAAAAAAAGGGAAAAAAAACATGGCTTGAATAGGGGACAGAGTTCGTTAACCACCTCTATGCAAATCATATTAATCAACATAATTTACTCATATCTGCCGGGCGGTTTACACACGCAGACACGCAGTGGCAGCCCAGGCGGCTTGCACTGACCTGAGGTGGGACAGGGCTTGGTGTTGTCACCACAGCAGTATTTCACACGCGCGGCTGTACGCTGTGGCAGGCACAGAGCTGGGCGTTACCACGACGGGACAGCGTCCTCTCCTCAGCGAGCACACCTCACCTCACCTCACC
>NW_008670008.1:40518-40728 GCF_000695815.1 Acanthisitta chloris | reverse complement strand
CCACTAGAGGAGCCCCGGCCACCACCTGAGCTCTATGACAGCGACTTCGTCCTGCCCAGCCGACAGATCGAGCTGCTGCGCATCACGGAGAAGCGACAGGCGTACTGCGTGCGAACCAGCAGTCTGGACTTCCCCAAACCCCACTGCCAGGCACCCAGAAAGTCCTGCCCCGGCTCTGTTGACAGCTCCCCGACAGAGAGCAGGACCACG
>NW_008670008.1:21370-40438 GCF_000695815.1 Acanthisitta chloris | reverse complement strand
GGGCAGAGCTCTGAGCCTGTCTGCCGGACGCGCTCGGATGAGTGGACTCAGAACTTGCCAGAGCAGCCTGAGCAGCCTGGGTGCTTGGCTGACCAAGGGAAGAAACCAGGCTCTGTCACCTTGCGGGTCTGCCCTCAGTATGAAACAGGACTCTCCAAAGAGACCAGTGTCAAGGTACCAGAACCTGCACCAAGCAGCAATGTGGCTCTGCCATGCCTGGAGGGACAGGGCTGGCAGGATGGGGATACAGGCAGCAGGGCTCGTGTGCCCCACACCTGGCACTGCCTTCCCCATCCTCCACCGTCCCAGGGGTGAGGTCCCCTGGAGACCTGCAGCACTCCTGCACTGCATCCCTTTGTCCCCTGATGAGGTTTTTGGCAGCACAGGTTGGGTGCTTGGCTTTGCAGGAGCGATAGCCACCGCTGCAGAGGGAGTGAGCCAGGACCACAAGTAGGGAGCTTTAGGGGACAAGGAAGTGGGGCAGTTCAGCTATTGGTCTGTGGTTAAGCAGCAGCAGCTGACAGTGGGTTAGTGTCACTCAGCACGGGCAGGCAGTGAGCAAAGGACACATTGGTGGGTTTCTCTTGCCATGTTCTGGTGTTCAAACATCATTCCCAGCCCAAAATCCTGCTGTCACCCCCCTGCCCTGTCTGTGTCCCTCCTGCAGCCTCCCCTCCCCGAATCTGTGCTCTCTGCTCCAGCCGTGTTTGCCTTTAGGGAAGGAAGAGCAGGAGTCACTCATCTTCAGCCCATGGAGGAGAGTAAGCAGAGCTGCTTCCGTGCTGCAGGCACAGGATCTACCAGAATTTGTGTGACCTGGCTCTTCTCCATGAGGGCTTTGCTGCTGAGAGCTGACCCCCCCAGCTCTGGTAACCCTCACCTGATCTGGGTGGAATTCCCATGGAGGAGGTCCCCCATTTAGGGCAGGTGCCCCATCTTGCTCTGCAACCTCCTTTGGTCCCAGCCCTGAAGCTCCTTCCCCTGTTGAAATTTCCCTTCTGAGACATTCCTGGTGCCCAGGGCTGAGGATGACAGAGCAGCTCGAGCACAGCCTGCCCGGAAAATCATAAAGTCATGGAATGGTTTGGGTTGAAAAGGACCTTAAAGAAATGGCAGAGGAAGGACAGATCTGATGGGCTGATGGGTTTATTGCTGGGGAGGTTTGATAGCCGGTGCCTCCTCATCCAGTGGAGACATCCTAGCAGAGAGGAATCTGCCTCGCAGTATTTATTTTCCATTTGAGGAATGCCCATAGATTTGTATGGAACTGAAGCGCAGCCCTCGGGTTCCTGGCGGGCTGCCCACGTGGCTTTTGAAGTTGCAAAGCTCTGGACACGCCTGCTTGAAAGCGTTTTACAATGCTCTCCTCGAAGAAAGCTGAGTTCAAAGGGAAGGCTCCTCAGCTGGCGTAAATCAGCTGAGCCCTGCCATGGCTGTTCAGAGCTAGCAGGGCTCACGTGGGCTGAGGGCTTGGACCACCCTGCCAGGGCACAGCTCCTGGTCCTCCACAGGCCCTTAGGGATCTGCCAAAGGAAACCATCACCTTGCCCGGCCGAGGATGGATGTCCTGCCTTAGGGCCTTTGAAGTCAAGTAGCAGGCTCCCAGCATCAGTAGCAGCCAGAGCTCCTATGAGCTCATTCAGCGGGATTTGGGATTCAGAGGGCTGTCCCCAGGGAAGCAGAGGGAGAGGGTAGCTATTGATGGGAGAACCCCAAGCTTGTGAGCAGGATGGAGTGCCGTGTCCCAAAGAGGCTTCAGCTCTAGTTTGTCAGAGCTGTGGTGGTCCAGCTGGTCTGACACTCAGGACCTTGCTCACAAGAAGGACTTTACTCATGGTGCCAGGAGCTGCCCTGAGACTGTCCCTCTCTGGCTGCAGATGATGGGATGGTGAGGCAGCCTGAGCAGAGCCGTAGATGATACATGCAAGAATCAAGCAGTAAGGACTCAGAGGGTGTGGTGGAGGCAGGAGAGTGGTCCATGAGTTTGAGCCCTGGCACTCTGGGCATCCCTGGCTGTGGTCTACCCTGAGCTCTATGCCAGGCTGCTGCCACCTCCTCATTGGGCACCACTGGGGCAGCTGATCCTCCACTCTCACTGTTCCTCCACGCCATGCGCTGCCTCTGGCCTCTGGTTCCTCCTGGTTCCTCCCCCTTACCAACCACCTCTCCCACCTTTCTCTCTCCGCAGCTGCACATCACCAGCCAGACCTCTGCCGGGGAGGTGGTGAAGCTGGTGGTGCTGGAGATGAACGACGTCTCCCGTGACATGCTGGGCAGCTCAGCTGCCATCTGCTATGGTGAGGAGCAGCTGGAACACTTTGGACTGGTGTTTGCCTCTGATGAGAGCGAGCGGTGGCTTCCTGATGACTTCTTGCCTCTGTCCCTGCAAACCACCCGGCCTGAAGGACGGTTCTATGTCCGGATCAAGGAGACATCCCCTCTGGTGCTCCAGTACGGGCCAGCGACCACCGTATGAGAGGAGGAGAGCTGGCAGGGAGGTGTGGGGACCTCAGCTTCCAGAGAGCAGACAGCTCGTCTCTGATGCTTCCTTCTTCCACAGACACCCTCTCATCAGGCGTCCGCGGGGTGGAATGGGATCATACTGGGCTGTGTGTTATTTGTTTGTGTTATTTTTTTAATTTTTTTTTTTTTTTAACCAAAGAGACATCAAGACTCAGTTTTTCTGACTGGAGAAGAGGAGGGTGGAGTGCAGAGACCTCAGAGCTTGGGAGGAATCTCTGCAGGAATGGAATTTTTGAAAGTAAACATTTTTAAGGGGAAAGGGGGGGAGACAGAGAGGAAAAATATTACAAGAAGAAGCAGCAATACCTTTTTTTTCCTTTCTTCTTTTTCTGGAAAGCCTTGTTTGGGATTCACTTAAGGCAAAGCCACAGAGGATTGCTGGGGAGGGCTGTGCTGTCAGTGAGGAGAGGGCATGAGCCACAAGGACAGCCCTGGGAAGGGTGTTTTCCTATCTGCCCTCCTTTCACTGTACCTGGAGAAACCATTCTTGCACATAGTTCTTGGGAAAAAAATTCTACTATTACTTTTGTCCTGAAAAAAAAGTCAATAATCATTGTGCCAGAGCCACTGGAATTGGGTAAGAGGTGAAGACCCTTTGACTTGTTTCCAAGGCAAAAGGAACCCACGCAGCCAGCCCCACTCACACGCAGACGTGTCGATACCACAACTAGAGGTTTGCTATAGGGCATCTCCTGCAACCCCCTGGGCTTCTCCATCCTCCTGGGTGCTGTTTTGTTCTGGTGATTGTGCTTGGCCTCTCTTGTACATCCTACAGCATGACGTTTTGTTAGCCACTAGGTCTCCTGTTAACAAGGTTATTTTTCTGATCTCCTGTGGTCCATAGTAAAGACGACTGCTGCTGACTGCGTATCACTTGTCCTTCTTGTGGCTTGATGCGTAGTGTTCTGTCATCCCCCAAACCCAATTCCAAGTGGTGGGCTCATCTTTCCCAGGAGTGTTTAATGGGATGCTTTCCATGCAGTGGACTGTTACGTTAACATGCAAATTGTGTGTGTGGGAGCAAAGTACAAGTTAAAGATGTTTTTCTGGAGTTCATTGCTCTGTAAGGCAGTAAGATAAGTTTGGGCATGCCAAGGCACGGTGGTGGAATCCCAGGGGTTGTAGTGTCCATTCATCTGCAGTTCAATGTATGGATCCAGTGCTGCAGGCTCTCCCAAGCAAAGAACCCCAAGAGAGGAGCAGGGAAGGCAGGGAGAGCTCACAGCTGTACTGCAGCTGCCGCAAACACTGCGAACAAGGTGCGAGGCTGGTGGTCCTTGGCAATTCGAGGTTCCTGATGCTGATGCCCCTTCAGCAGCCACCTTGCTGCCCTTCTCTCAGCATGGAAGAGTTAAGGCTGGGCATCAGACCCCCGTCCCTAGGTGCCAGGGTGAAGGAGGGGCTCTGTGGACAGCTGTATGGATCTGCTGTCACTCCTCAGAGGTTCATGGTTCCTCGCCTTGTGGCACACTGTGCGGCACAGGCAGGAATATATCCCAGCACAAGCCCTTTGCTGCCCCACGTCAAAGCCACTCTGTTGGGGAGGATCATGTGCCAGCCCCTCAGCTGGTGCAAATCAACAGCACCACATTGACGTCAGCGCAGGCACCACCATGGGACATGGAGGAGAGCAGCAAAGGAACATTTTAAAAGGCACTTCTTCCATCTCCTCTCTCTTTGCTCATCTTCTGCCTCAAGTTAAAACCAAGCTCACTCTGACGGGTCAAGGAAAAAGTGAGTTGGTGAGTGTAGAGGTTCCCATGGAGTTTGTCCTTGTTGAGCATCTATGGACATTGACATCCCAAAGAGGCAGGAGCTGCAGGGTGGCCCTTCCCTTCACATATGTTGCCTACTGATGCCCAGAGCCTGGGGCAGGGGAGAGGCAAGGCACAACTGGAGGAAAACTAAGAGGCTTTTTGGAAATCACAGAGTGAATTCAGTGTTAGAGCAGGGCTATGTACAGAAAGCTACATCTGTGTTCCTGATGCTCCTCAGCACAGAGCTGTGCAACTCTTGCTGCCCTTTTATTTGACCCCAGAAGGCGTAATTTTCTGCAGTATTTTAGTGAGCAAGGCAGGTGAGATACAGGAGGGCTGAGGAGACTGTGCCAGCACAGACCTGTATCACCCAATACAGACATCACCATGGCCCCAGGAGTGCCAGCCACAGGTGCTGCCAGTATGCAGGTACAAAGACTATCATACCTGCATGCAGCCACCTATGAACCATACACTTACCTGAGCCCAGGTGAACACTGTTGCTTGGTACCTGGAAGCAGAGTCTGACCCCCACCTGGCTCCAACCTCCTGTCAGGGAGCTGTAGAGAGCCAGAAGGTCCTCCCTGAGCCTCCTTTTCTCCAGGCTGAGCCCCCTCAGGTCCATCAGCTGCTTCTCATTGGACTTGTGCTCCAGACCCTTCCCCAGCTCTGTTTCCTTCTCTACCAGCACCTCAATATCTTTCTTTGGTTCTTTTATTTCCAGGGACACTTCTTCTTTCCTTAGTTCTGGTGATAAGGGAAAGCTGAAGAGCTGCTGCAACAGTCACAGAGGTGAGATGCTCTGAGTCTGCCCTGTTGAAGGCAGTAGAAGCTTTTCTCCCCTCAAACAGGAGGCAAGAACACGAACAAGAACCATCCCAGCCATCTAAAACACAGTGGAAGTTCCAGGTCTATTCCGACATATGCAATTATAAGTTAATTAGTGCTCTATCATCTGTAGGAGCTGTGTACCATCCCTTTGCAGTGGCACGGACTGTTTACCCACGTAGCTTGTAAATAGAGTTGCTGTATAATTGAAATGTGGTGTGATCAGATTTATGCTGGGTGAATCAAGGGGCTGCAGAGTGCCCACATTTTCCATCCCCAGCCCAGATGCCCATGGAGGATGCAGCTTTGCTGAGCAAAACACTATTGGTCTGAGGCTTGTGTCAAGGAGCCTTTGCCCAGACAGCCCAGGCTTCCCCGAGAAACCACACACTGGTCTGCTCTGTATGCTGTGGGCAAAGCCACTTCCCATGTGGAACTGGACTGGATGACACAGATTTTAGGCCAAGATTGCAATTTCCCAACCACAAAGACACTTGGGCTGGAGGAGATGAGAGCCTTGGTAATGCTAGCACCATCAGAAAGCTCCAGCTGACTTTGGTGTGTCTAGGATTTTTTGGCTTGAGGTTCTCCAAACCCACCTATAGACCAGGCAGAAAACAGTTCTTTCCATCCCAAGAAAATTCCCAGGACACAGGAAGTCTTCTGTTCCCAAAGTGACCTGAAAAATAAAATGTGAAAACAGGAGCTGAAAATACAAAGATTTAAATTCACAAAGAAGGAATAGTGCATTATTTTATTTTACTTTCAGTTAAAAAGGAAAAGGAAACCTGACTTTTCTTTTTTTAACCAAACTCACTTTCACTTGAAAATCCAAAACATGGAAACAGGCCAGTGTCTATTGACAGGTTTATTCTAACTCAAGAATTTTGGAGGATACAGTTTTGTTGAAACCAAGAATCCTTTGGGAACATTTATATCATGGCTAAAATTGCTTTTTTTGTGGGAAGAAAAAAGAAAATCCCAACAGATGATGTGTTAAGACAATATTTTTATATCAGTGTACCCTCGAGCCTCAGCTTGATGTGATAGATCATAACCCACATGTTCAAAGCTGAGCATGCACTTTGCTGTCTCAGGCTTCAAAGAATCTTTGGAGATGATAATGTGTTTGTACTGGAGTAATTTAATTTGATCTGTACATGAAGATAGTGACAAGTTATGATTCTGTTCTTTCTTTGACAGTTTTTAAATCAATGGATCCATTCCTTGTCTTCACAGAATCACAGAATGGTTTGGGTTGAAAGGATCTTAAAACTCATCTCGTTCCACCCCCTGCCATGGGCAGGAGCACTTTCCACTAGCCCAGGTTGCTCCAAGCCCTGTCCAACCTGGCCTGAAGTACTCCAGGGATGGAGCAGTCACAGCTGCTCTGGGCAACTTGTGCCAGTGCCTCAGCACCCTCACAGACAAGAATTTCCTCTTAATACCCGATCTAAAGCTCCCCTTTTTCAACTCAAAGCCACTCACCCTCATTCAGTCACTCTAGACCCTTGTCCAAAGTCTGTATCCAGCTCTCTTGGAGCCCCTTTAGGCACTGGAAGAAGCTCTAAGTTCTCCCAAGATCCTTTACTTCTCCAGGCTGAACACCCCCAGCTCTCTCAACCTGGGTCCATAGTAGATGTGCTCCAGCCTTTGGAGTATCTACATGGCATTCTCTGGACTTTCTTCAGCAGCTTCACATCCTTCTTGTGCCGAGGACTCCAGATCTGGAGGCTGCACTGCAGGCAGGGGCTGACCTGAGCAGAGTTGAAGGGAGATTAACTTCCTTCACCCTGCTGCCCACACTGATGGAGAGGCATCCAAGGATACAGCTGACTTACTAGGCTGTGAGCATGCATTGCTAGCTCATGTCCAGCCTCTCATTCACCAGAACCCACACCTTCCACCTGCCTGGGACATCCCAGGCTGGAGTTGGCTGCCCAGCCTGCTGGGGATCACAGCAGCTCTGCCGTCGAGGTGCTGTTTGCTGTGGCAGAAATAGCTGTGTGTGCTGCTCCAAGCCCAGCCACATTCCTCTATCCCCTAAAGCCCTGCATGGAGCTGGCCAAAGCCAAACCACAACAGAGCACTCTGCAAACAAATGTCACCGCTCCTGCTTGCAGTTGTAGTGGGCCTGTCACCATGATGGTATCAGTGAACCTGATTCCCAGTGTTTTCCCTTAATGCAGCTGTTTTCCAACAATGCCTCAAAATTGGAAATCAAATGCATTAGGTGCAGGATCATGAAAATCTATGCCTCTGAGCCCCTGGCCTCTCTGATGGAGAAAGGAGGGGGAGAAGGGTGAAGTGTCCTAGAAAGGATTAGAGGGTGTGCTGTGGTTCACAGGTGAGTGATGTGGTGGGGCAGTGCACTGGGAGTTGTTGTCTCCTCAGGTGTTCTAATATTCTCTATTCCCAGGCCCAGAACTGCTGTTCCTGCTCTTTAATGAGCAGCATACTTAGTTAATTGATCTGCATTAAGAACAAACCCAGCCTGGTCGCCCCACAGTGCCATCCATCAATGGAAGGCTCAGCAGGTCATGGGTGGAGGTTTTCATACAACAGCACAACAGACATGAGGGTACCACTTCTATCCATGCTGGATTGTCACTCTGCTCAAGGTTTGCCCTGCACTGACACCAGCAACCTGAAACCAAGTGCTAAAGTCTGCTAAATTTATCTTAAAGGACGTGGGAAATGACCAGCTGATTTTAGATCCATGTATCTGGAATGGATTATTGATGCACACAAAGCTGCCCCAGGGATTTAAATCCCAGGCTTGGTTGTTTAGACTGTGAGTGGAAATGTACCTTTTTGCTCAAGACAGTAGCAGAAATATTTGTTCCAAGTCCAGGATGCAGGATTTTCTGGCTCAGGAGCAGCTGGTGCCATTGCTACCATGGCAAGCAGAGATTGGGTCATGCTAGCAGAAGGACGTGGTCCCTTGCTGGTCACCCCTGATGGCACAAGGATGTGCATGATGTTACAGATGTCCTGCTTGAACATTGGCAGGGGCTGGGATTCGTGGATGCCCACAGTTTAAGTATAAGAGAGGGAGAAGATACATTAGAGACTCTCTATGAAACACCCATCTGGACAATTTTGTGGTGATATTTCATTCCAGATGTCTTTCCCAATCATCCTGCTTTGCTAGGTTAACTCAAGGTCAAGTCTCAATGAAGCTGACTGGAGAGTTGCCCTTGGCACTGCTAGGAGCAGAGATTTGACCTGGGAGCAGGCTGCAGAGCCAGGGTAGGTGATCTGCTGCCCCAGTGAGTGTCTACCCCAGCAAATGCATATGCAGCAGGTCCCTCATCCCTCACTAAGGCTTCAGCCTTGTGTTTTGGTCCAGGTGGTGATGAGGAACTGAGAAAGAACACTCTCTGCCTCCATTTGCAGTTACCTCCCATTTCCATCTGTGGCTGGTTCAGGACAAACCAAACCCTTTTTGACTTGTCACCAATTGCTGATGACTTCACGAAGCCAAGCTCTGTTGCGCTGTCATGCTCTGGCTGGAAGCAGCTTTGAACGGGTGTTTAATGAAGATGTTAATTGATAGCACGTGGGGAGGAATTTGAGCTGCTCTGAGCTGTCTCTGAGCCCCTTAGATCCCAGAGCCATCATCCCCTTCAAAACAGAACAGAAGAGTTATTACAAAACAAATCATGTTTGTATAGGCACTTAAAAAAAAAAAAGTCCTCTCCAGCTCTGTTAAGCTCATATTACTGGCAGGACTGAGCTAGAGAGACCATGTGCACCATTGAAAGCCTTCAGCAAATGAAACCAGTGTCAATGAGAGGAGAAACAAGGCACTGCTGTTCAGATCCTGTCCAGACTGAAGCAAGACAAGCCGCGATGCCCAGTGGCCACGGGTCTTGCTCTGCTTGGCCAGGTGCCCACGGCATTGCTGTGCTGCTGGAAAGGTCCACCCCAGTGGAAGGGAGACCTCTGCCCACTGGGAGTCCACGCCTTCCAGTCAAGAATCCTTCAGCCACAGTGCTTCAGGGAGCTGGAGGCTTTTCAGCGCTCAACTCCACACGTTCTGGCAGCCATGGCTCGCTGCAGACTCCGTCCTCCGCTGCCCAGACGTGCGCTAACTAGCTGGAGCTCTCGTCCTTCCGGACACACATGATTCTCTTAGCTGATGGTGTGCATCCGGCTCTGGCCACACTGGCCAGGTCCTCTTCCCAATGGGACTCTGAGCTACCTACTGGCCACCAGCTGTGACCTTGCTGCTCTTCTCCATGACTGTGTGTAGAAGATACTCCCATTCCTCGCCTGGTTCAAGTTACCTGCACTGCAGCTAGCTGCCCAGTGTACCGCCAGGAGACTAGGGAGGATGCAATATTTTGAGACCTCTCCCCCTCCAACAAATTGGATTGGAATTGGCTGGTGGACCGAGAAGTTATTAGGAACAGACACCCCCAGACAATGTGATTGCACAAGCTTCATTTCCTTAGAAAACCAGGCCAACAGTGCAGGAGTCTGTCAGTAAACATGTTGATTCCAGGGTCTTTTCGGCTATGCTCACAGGAAGGAGCACACAGCACTGGCACCAGGCCTGCACCTCCAAACACTGCCTTTTGCTTAGGGATGCCTGGATGCAGCTCATCTGTCAGAGGTTCAGCCACACTGGAGCAGAGGGTTACATTGCCTATGGCTCTCGGCAATTGCCAACAGCCCAAAGCTTTCCCAAGGCAGGGAGGGTGGGCAGTGTGGGGTAAGCTGCTGATTGCTCTGTGGTGCACTGTTTGCAGGGTGGGCACTGGTGGACTTGGCCTCAGTCCTGCCTGGCAGAAGCATTAGACTCACCACTGCCCAAAGGAGGGTGAGAGCAGAACATCATGATGCTCATCTCCAGAGCCATCCATCCTCCACACTCAGAAAAATGCAGGAGGATGAGATCTCCCTGTGGTGTACGGTTCCTGCAGTCCAGCCTCTCTGGATTCCAGCTTGCCTTCCAGCTGGGACTCAGAGCTGGGAATCTTGGGCCTTTCCTTCTCCTTTTACTTCACCGAGACACTTATCCCTGTGCTTCCCAGCCCCTGGAGTTACAACCTCCCTGTAGCCAGGCTGGAGGAACATCTCTTGCAACACTGGAATGCTCTGCAGTCATTACCTCCTTCCCTAGAAATTTTTGGGGTCAGAGGACATAAGTCTCAGTAATGGTCCAACAACGTCAATGGAGCTCCGTTGATCTACACCAGCTGAGGATCAAACCCCTCCCTTTCCTCTCCCATATTTAAGATATTTTCCAGACTTCAGACATATACAGAGGAGGGAGTTGATGGCTCCTGGGTTGCTGAAAAGGTTCCAGCTTTGGTCCTGGCCTGTAGTAACAGGAATACAGTGGCTATCCTGGCTCTGCCTCTGCATGGAAAAGCTGGTGTGCTGGCCATCGAGCTGGCAGACAGGCTGGGATGGGCATTAGTGAGCCCACACACATGCTGAAGGTCTCTTCAATCTGAGATGTGTCTCCATCACCATTTCTCTCATGGCCAGTACAGGTATGGCCAGCACAATATGCCATCATTGCTCTGTAGTGTGCTATGGACCCTACCACCTCAGTTTTTAATTTCTCCAGCCATAATTTCCATCTAGCTCTGAAAACTCAGTGGTTCACCCCAGGGCTCACCATGTCCCTCCTCAATCCTTTCTCATGCAGGACATCAGTGCTGTGGGGCCACTGGAGTCAGAGCAGCACTGCTGAGCCAGGGATGCACCACGAGGGACCAGAAAACCCAGCTACCTCGACCACAGACCCGTCTAACTGCAAGAAAAAAACAACCACGAGCCTCAAGGCAGCATTGGTTTCGATAACAGCAACAGTTTGTAACAGTGAAAGTTCATTCTGAGCCCAGTGTTTTGGTCTGGGCAGCTGGGCCAGTCCTGAGGGGAAGCGTCGTTAATATTGCTGATAGCTGGATCCAATTTATAAGGCGCTCAGCAGAGACAATCATCAGGGAAGGAGACAAATAATCTTCAGGCAATTAAATTTAATTGTTCCATCTGAAGATTATTTATCTCCCTGCCTGATGAATGTCTCCTCGAAGCGCCTAATAAATTGGATCCAGCTATCACTGATAGTGGCTGCTTTCCCCTGGCAGCGGGGAAGGGTGTGGAGAGCAGAGCAGTACTCAGCTCTGTGTGTTGCTTAAGATCTGTCACCTCGGAACATCTTTTTAGCAGACTTGAAAGTATCCACAGGCTTTATCAATAACTGTCTCTGGTGCAGAGAGCTTGGCAGTCCTGGGCTGGGTTGTGTGAAAGCTCTCAGACCAAGGTGCTGGGTGGAAAAAGATCTCATTAGGATCTCATGAATTAGGCTGCGATGTCAGACACCAGTGAAGATTTGGAAGGATCTCTGTCTGTCTGTCTGTCTCTGCTTCATTAGCTTTTGGTCTGGCTGTTTGTGAAATGGGATGAGGAGGAGGAAGAGGAGGACTCTCTGCTGACAGGAGATGGCTGAGAGCTGATCTGACCCAACCCAGGAGTTTGGAGAAGGGTTTCCCATGGGATTATGGAGCACAGCACCACTCCTGGAGACACCCCCCAGGGCTCTATCACTGCCAAGGAACATCTTGAGTCCTGAGTGGGTCAGTTTAGAGCTGTCTTTTTTATCCTGCTTCTCTTCCCATTGCAAACACTGGACTTGCCTTTGCAGTCAGTTCATCCTCATGCATTTGCATGCCTGCAGCCTGCATGGAAGTGGTTCTGTACTGCTTGGAGGGCCCAAGACATACATCCAACAGGCAAAGGAAATGTTGGCCCAGGTAAATTAAAGTGAAGAGTGTCTTGGAAAGCAGTGCAGTCAGAAAATCATCACAGGAGTGGGGAAGAGCAAGAAGTGTGTGTTCTTCTCTCAAGAGACAAAGAGTATGTATCTGTGGAGCAAGTTACATTGGATGGTCTGATTGCTATTAGGCAGGACATGTAACCTTTGTTAGCGATCATAGAACCGAGATATTGGATTGCATCCATGCTCATAGAATGACAGAATCGTTAAGGTTGGAAAAGACCTTAAAGATCATCAAGTCCAACCATTATCCCAGCACTGCCAAGTCCACCACTAGAACATGTCCTCATGTTCCCAGAGCTCCTGACCTGTGAATGCCATGTCCTGCCTGCCCACAGCCCATTATCAGACTGGATTCCAGGCTGGGTAAAAGCCTTGGGAGTCTGTGGGTGTTCTGAGGAACTGTGTGCCTTTCTAAAACTGGGTCTCTATTCACCATCCAACCGTTGAATAGTTCAGTAGTATTTAATTAGCATACAATAACTGTCCCATTGAATTTGATGGAATACATCATTTTGGAATGCTATTTACAGTGCTAGTTTTCTTACAGAAATCCATGTGTCAGAGCTTTATCCATTATTGTAGTCTTTAAAATAGGCAGATGTGCCTTTCATGGCCAACTGCATGTATTATTAATGGGCTAGAACTATCAGATGTATTGTAAATCATGGGACATAGCCACCAGTCTACTGCTTCTCTCTTCCAAAGTCCCAAGGCAAGGGAGATTAATTGCCTGAGTGACTCGTAATGAGCTGTGGGGCACGTGCTCACTTTCCTGCTCTAAGAACAGGTTTTCCTGACCACTGGAAGTCTTCTCTGCCCTGTCATCACTGCTTCACCTCCTGGCCGCATCTACTCCCCTTTGGCTGCTCTGGAGGACATACAAACCTCCAGTTGGCACACGCAAACCTTCAGTTGGCACACAGAAACCTTCACATTTATAAATAGATAATAAAATTAATGTGGGCTTCTCTGCTCCTTCAACTCCCTCTTTTCCCTCCTCTGGTTCATCTTTTACCTGCTCCTCTCTTGTACACCCTCCAAAGTCAAGGGCAGGAGTAGGGCACCTGGGACATCTCCAGCAGGACCAAATTCCCCAGGTCACTTCTTTATTGAAGCACTCACGTCACGCACGTTGCACACAACTGGGTTGTGTTTCGCTCGAGCCAACAGAGGAGCATCTTGCTTCATTAGAATATTCACTAACAACTCAAATGAGCTCTTTTGGCGGGATTGAAAATACTGCATGGGTGATCACACCATTGGAAATAACCCGGAAAGGCAGGGGAGAGACGCACAGAAAGTGAAAGCCAGAGTCAGGCTGAAGGTTTTGTTGAAAAGCATTTGGCAAAGCCACACTGCTGCAGTCAGAGCCCTCCCAGGGACCTCTGGCTGTGTGGCAGGACTAGTGAGGGCCCATCATCCAAGTGCCAAGACTGTGCCCAAGGACATTCCAGCCAATGAGTGCAGGTTAGCTGCAGCACCAACCATCTAGCACTTGGCATGATGCTGTCTGTGATGACATTTGATGTGGATGAGAAAAGAGTTCACAGACTCTGAGGGCTGTTCCTGAATTAGGCTTGGAGACACCCTCTATGCTCAGGAAGGTGTTTTCCATGGCTGGCTTTGGAGTTCTGCGAAGGACCAGACTTTGGCTTCTGCCTGCTGTTCTCCAAATCATCAGTTGGCAGGGAAAGGGATGAAGGAAGGCCAGGAAGAGACCATTGGTGTTGGAAAGCACTCAGAGATTTGGGAATAGCAAGATCATGGGCCATGGTGGGTTGCAGACAGGGAAGACAGCAAGGAGAAAGGAGTGCAGGACTGTGCATGACCATCTCTGCTCTGTGCATCTGTAATGATAACACTGGATGTGAGCACAATGCTAAAATCCTAGGTCTGTGTGTAATACTCCACTGGGGACAGATGTCCTCCCTTGTTTTGTACATTGTAAATGCAGTATAGGTCCCAAACCCAAATGAGTCCCCCCATCCAGCACTGTCCCCCCTCCCATCAGCTGCAAATGGCACAGATGGTTGGAAAAAAAAGAATAGCTATTTAAAAAAAAAAAAAAAAAAGAAGACAACAAAAAACCCAACACCCCAACCCTGTTATTTCTGCATTTTTTCTGCGTGAGGACACTTCCTTCCTTCCAGGAGAAATCAATCCAGTACCAAAGTGTTAACCGCTTCCCAACCATCTCCTCCTTACAAGGTGAAGTTGTACTGGACCCTGGTAAACATCTCACCTTGCCATCGTCCCAGGCTGTCCTGTGGCTCCTGAATCACTCCTTGTTCCCTGGAAGAAGGTATGGAGGAGACTGGTGTCATGGCCAAAGTCTTGGTGAGCCTTCAGGAGGGCCGCATGGGTTGCTGGAGATGCAGGATTGGATTCTCTGGAGAGCCTCCCAGTGATTGCTGGTGCAAGTCCACAAGCAAGGGTTGTGTTTCTCACTGGGATCAAGCTCCTGGAGGGACTAGGAGTCCCACTGGCCATGCCCCAAGCAATTTCAAGCCTCTGCTAGAGGTTCAGTCCACTGCCTGGAGAAGAGCCACCGGCAAGGATCTGCCTTCCTCTTGCCTTGAAGAGCAAAATTTCCATGCATGGAGGAAGATAGCTGGTTCAGACCTGCACTAGTTCTTCTGCAAGACCCAGCCCTGAAGTCATGGTTTAACCCCAGCCAAAATCAGGACATCTGGGCAGCCCAAGGAGCTGCACAGGAGGTAAGAGAAGATATGATGCCATGGGTAAGCAAGGCCAAGAGGCATTTAGGGGAATGTGGCCATTCCAGCAACTGGGAGCAAAGGGATGCAGAGGGATGTGTAGGCAATGCCAGCAGCAGGGAGGAGTAGGGAGGCACTGGCTGAAGGTGCATCAAAACACAAAACAAAACATTTTGTACGAACTTCCCCATTAAAAGAGCAGCATGAAAATGAAATGCTGCCCCAGGCTTTGAGGAGCCAGCTCATGATTTAGGGTAGGAGATCCCCTTATGAGCTGTGGGGAAGTGGAGAGAGGCTCTCAGCTCTCGGGTCCCACTCAGGTTTCCTACAGTGGGGATGGGATCCCTCAGCACCCAAATAACCAGCAGTTTGCTTCTGCAGGGTGATGCTGTCCAATTTGCTCTCCAGCAAGGAACAGGCTTGTGGCCCCAGCCCGTGTTGTCCCCCTGTGCCTCGAGGTGTCTGGTGGTGACAGCCTGAGAGCAAGAGCTGGTCTGGCCACACTTTGCAGGGAACATGCTCCTCCCACATGTCCTCCAGGCACCATTTCACAAGACACCCCAGGAAAAAAAAAAAAAAGCTTGAATTTTGCTGGTGGAATAGCAGTTGGCAGAGGACTGCTGCCTGCAGAGCTCCTCAGGCCCTGCCTGCAGGAGGTTGCTCACAGGGACCCCACGATGGCACAGATCCAGGTGGGATGAAACTCTCCCTGAGGGTTCACTGGTGCCCAGAGGGAGCAAAGGGATGTGCAGGGGAGAATCAGGGCAGAAGGATGGGAGTAAGGAGTGTGGCAGGACCCTCCAGAATGGCCATCCTGTTTGTGTCATGCGCAGCTACTTTGGTGAGATCCTTGTGCTAGGACAGCTCTCTTACTGGGATCCACTATCCAAGAAGAGCTCCCTTACTGGGATCCTGCATCCAAACAGAGCTCCCTCAACAGAACCCTAACCTGTGTCTCCTCAGCTGCTCTTGGGGCACTGCTTTGGCCAAATGGATGGTGCCTCTGCCTGGCTTCACCCTTGGAAGACTGTGGGAGCTGGGAGAGGACAGGGAGCTTGGGAGGAGCATCCCAGGTGTGAGAAAGGGTCAAGTCAGGCTGAGGGGATCAGGAGACTGGGGGGAGCAAAGGAAAGGACTGTGTGATTTGAACTCAGGGGGGCTCTGGACCATGGGACAGAGCTAAAAGGTCAGGAGCTGGACCTACTGGAGGACTACATGGGGGCTGAGAGGGGACAGACTGAGGTGCACTCGGGGGCTTTGTGTGCACAGCCCTCACAACAGCTGCCGGCAGTATGGTTGGCTCCAAAGCTGGTGTTGACAGTTCTTCACTTTTATGGGAACTAAATTTACCCAGACACACGCAAAATCAAAAAAAAAAAAAAAAGAAAAAAGAAAAAAAAAGCAAAAGATGGGGGGGTTGGAATTAAAATAAATTGCAGCAGCGCCAGCATCTGCTGCTTTGTGGCGCAGTCTGGGTTACGGAGAGGGGAGGAGAAGTCCCCAAAAGGGAGTAGCACTGGTGTTTACTGCAGCCCCGAAACATCCCCTGTTTGTGAGCTGAGTGTGTTTTCACTGTGTTGCCTCAGGAATGCTTGACATCCAAGATGCCAAAGTAATGTACCTGCTGGGTGGAAAATGAAAGCCCAAGGGTTTCGCATCAGGTTGGTCAGCAGGCATGTTTGTCAGCATATAGGGGCAATAATGCCCTGTGCTGTTACAGGAGAGGAGCTCTGCCAGGAGCAGAGAGGCTCTGATAGGAGAAGGATGTGATGATACCTGAAGTCTTTCCTCCTTCCTTTTCAGATACTCTAGAACTTTTGCTTAAATATTCGGTTAATTCCTCATGTCTTTTCTCTTCCCCCCAGGCCAGAGGTGTGCATGGTAGTGAGAGTGTTTTCCTTTGGTTGGCTGAATTTTGAATTTGGGTGTCTTGTCTCCTCCAAGTGTGAGACAGCAGACCCAGCACACAGGCACAAGGTGGGACTCTCCATTGAGCTGGCTGCAAAGGTTTCCAGGTCAAGCTTCCAAGGGAGTACTTTTAAAGGCACAGATCCTCTGGAAGATGCTTCACCATAGAAAAATGTGCTGTGTCTGGTGCCACATGGGCACATCGGCCAACATCGTGAGTTCAGAGACCAAGAGCTGCATATCCAGGGTATTGCACACTCCTGTTTCCATCAGCAAGGATGGCAGCATGGGCATGCCCTGCCTGTCATGTGGGCAGGCTGTGGGCATCAGCAAAACTGTGCTCCCAAGGATTCACAGCCCAGCTGGTACCAAGGTGAGTCCTTTGGCCAGAGTGGTTTGAAAGAGCAGGGATGCTGGCAGGTCACAACGGATCTGGTGCCAGCTTGGCATGGGGGATGTGGAGGCAGCTAGAATAGGGTCCTGGCATGAACATCCTCCTCCTCACTGCGGGAGCCACTGCAACATCACCTGGTTCCTGAGGGGGTTGTAAGAGCCACTCTGCAACGACACAGGGCAGGCCAGGACTTCCACTCAGAAGATGAAAAAACATCCTTATTTTTAAAAATCGCCACCACTTTCATGGACATTTAACACTGCAAACAAACCCTGCAGCCACAGTTTACAGACAGCCTGCTTGTCAGCAGGGCTTGTCTGCTGGCCCCCCCGGCAGCTGCCGGCGCACGCTGCTCCCCAGGCTGTTTGATTAAACTGGTGCCCAAACAGAGGAGCAGAGGAAAAGGGTTTGATGGCTTCATGTGTGGCTAGAGTGGAAGACAACCAGCGCGAGTGGGCACAGTTTTCCCAAGTTCAGGAGATCTCTATTTTTAGCCGCCTGCTGTACGAGTTTTCCAGATGACAAGTGCGCCACTCTCTCTCTAAAAACTGAATTCTTCTTGTGTGCTTTTGGTTTGATCCCTAATATTTTAATTAAGAGGAAGATGCTGAAAACAATTACTCACTTTTTAAAAATTGGAGCCAACAGTTCCTTTTGCTTCGTTCAGCTGTGATGTGACCAAGGCTAGAAGTTATGTCTGGGCGGAGGTGGGAAACCAGGGTGGTTGGCACTGATGTGGCATTTAGTGGGTGTGTAAAATGAGTGACAATTATACCAATCTGTGAGTTATTCTCTGAGGAGTAAGCGCAGCCTCTGAGATGAACTCTGAAGTCAATAGGAAATGCTCCCCATCCCAGCAGCACTGGACTGGGCTGGGGATGTGGCTCCCGATGGATGGGAGCTCATCCAGTCTGCGGTCACTGCGCTCATCTTGCAGGCATGAGCAGCTCTTCACTGCTCTTCTGCCCAGCTTTCCCAGACAGCACAGCTCATCTCACTGGTTTGTGGCACCAAGAGGTCTGGCCCAGGCTGTCCCATGGGAGTTGGATGTGTTTTACCTCTTGCAGTCGTCAGCTGGAAGGAGCCTGGTGACTCCAGTAATGCACCAGTGCAGCAACACTGGCTGAAGTAAGACAAAGACAGATATGATATAGGGTGATGGGTGCTTCGTGCCCCTTCTTTTGTGAATGGGAACCACTGCTGTTCACAGCCAAGGAGAAAATCTGATGGCAAATCCAGTCACTGATGTATACAGTCCATAGCATTTTAATAATCCCCTCTCTTTTCTGCTGCACAAGCTGCTGAAGGCTAGTTGCACACCACACTTGGTTATGGCAGCAGTCAGCACATGCAGCATTCATACTGGTGTTTTTCCACCAAAACCCCAACTCCTGGAGTCATGAGATGTTCTTATAAAGGAAGTCTGAGGGAGCTGGGACTGTTCAGCCTTTAGGAGAGGTGGCCGAGAGAGATCTCATCACTGGCTGTCAGTATCTGCAGAGAGGTGTCAGGGGATGGATCAGGCTCTGGTCTGTGGAGCTGAGCAATAGGACTAGAGGCAGAAACAGGAACACAGAAGTTCCATCTGAATATGAGGTAGTACTTCTTTACTGTGCAGGTGACCAAGCACTGAAACAGGCTGCTCAGAAAGGGTGTGGAGTGTCCCTCACTGGAAATACTCAAAACCCACCTGGACACAATCCTGTGCCATGTTGCTCTAGGATGCCCCTGCTTGAGCAGGGAGGTTGGACCAGATGATCCCACTTGTGAACCCTTCTTAACTTAACCCTTCTGTGATTCTGAGATGCAGCAAGGGATTCTGTTTGGATAATCACCCAGATGTGGGGAAAAATGGTCTATCAGGAAAGAAACACATAGAACCCAAATGTGTTTAATTACTGACTGCAACTGAAGCTCTGGTTCTGGGTGTCCGAGAGAGTCCTGATCACTGCTGGTAGCACCACTGGCTGCAAACATAAAGTGATTCCTCAAAACCCAGTACAGCTGTGTGGTTAATATGAGGGTCCACGAACACCCCTGTGGCCACAGAAAGGCCAGTCTTGCTTTCACACCCCCCGGTAAAGTGATTCCATTGCCCGAACTAGGGGAGAGCTCCCATGTGAACCAGGCTGTGACAGGTGT